>NC_083811.1:4014703-4192203 GCF_015708825.2 Lethenteron reissneri
TGAGCGGAGTTGGCGTGGTGATGGTCTAATGATGATGCTCACGACGGCTGATGATGATGGTAATAATCGTGATGGTGAGCGCGGCACTCTGGTGAGACTTAAGCCGCGCCGCTGCCACCAACCCTTAACCCAGATGCGACCCCTTAGCGCCAATTTTGTTTAATAGGTTCTCGCTTAGGAGCCCCTTGACCTAACAATTTAACGGTGTCCCCTGAGCATGCGAGCGTTTTCACGTGTGAGTGCTTGTGCGTGATTTCGGTGTGTTCGACTGTGTGTGTGCGTATGTGTCTGTGCGTGTCTGTGTGTGTGTGCGGTCGTCAAGAGGCTAGCGCGCCGCGCTACGAACGCGGCGAACTGAGTTCGATGCCCGCTCACGGCCAATACCGGTGACGATTATCTTGGCCTCCACTAGGTCGACTCAGCCTCGAGTACCTGGTGCAATGTGTGTACACATCTCCACGAGGAAGACAAAGGCGGCCGGGCGTGGTGTTGGCCACCCGCCCCCTCGTGGGCCGTGCCGGCCTTCATAGGTGCTCGCTAACAGCACTTGCCCCTACAGTCTGTTGAAGGCTATACGGGGGACATTCGTCTTTGTCTCACAACATGTGTGTGTGTGGGTGTTAGAGACCCAGGCAGCCGCGAGATATTGGAAGTCCGCCCGTCATTTCACAAATTTCCTAACGTGAAATACATTATAGATCAGAACTGCTAATTTAAAGTACATTTAAGACTTCAAACCTGGACACGCATCAAGCACATGGGATCCGAGCCCGTGGTGTCGAGTTTGATGTATGGGCCAATCAGTGACGGCGTGGGAACGTAACGCCATCACCATCAGAATCACCACCATTATCACCATCACCACCATCACCACCACCATCACAATTACCACCATCATCACCACCATCACCACCACAATCACAATTACCACCATCATCACCACCATCATCACCACCATCAGTACCACCGCAATGATGCTGATGACCGTTATACGCTACACGGTTGCCGGGAGCCAGCACTGTTAGTGAGCACCTATTAAGGTCGGCGAGGTGCACGAGGGAATGGCGTGACCCAGCACCACTCCCGGCCGCCTTTGTCTCCCCAGTGTCACAATCTTTACACGCCGCACCGGGCACTCGCTTTCAGGCCGAGTCGACCTAGGGGAGGCCCGGGAAACGGTTCGAATACAAGTCGAAAGCGTGAGCGGGAATCGGACCTCGGGGTCGCCGGGTTCGCTGCGCGGATCTCTGCCCGCTGCTTCCACGCTGTCCTCAAGGTGCATGGCAGGCTCCGCGGGGAATTGACGAGCATGCGAGCACGCACTGACAAGCGGATCCCTTTCGCCAGGGAGACATTGATATAGGCGCGTGTAAAACACGTTCACTCGCACGACGCATTACGCATACGGGACGAAGATCGCCCGTGTAGCCGACGGAGACGGTTGGGCAAGCGATGTTCGAGAAGCGCTAAGCGCGACCGCCTTTGCTTCAGATTTTTACAACGCCGCGCTAGGTACTCGTTTGAGGCCGAGCCGAACTAGGAGAAGATGTGGGGACGAGTTCAGATATCACGCATTAGTTAGCCGTGGTGGCCGGGAATCGAGCCCGGGTGGGTCGTTCGGTTCGTAGCGCAGTGCGCTCACCGCTCCGCCACGGGCTCACAGACGCACACATCGTGACTCCACGACGGGATGATGGGCACGCACGAAGTCCTTGCCGTGTCCTTCCCGCGCACCTCCGATTAGCACGGTCGGCTACGTACGGTGCGAAAGAAGTTCAACATATATACACACGCATGCGTGTGTGTATGCCATAATACAGTTTTTTTGGGTTAGATCGCGTAAATATATACATGTGTCGTTAAACCCGCCACCACCCGGCACAGCCAACTAGTAAGGTTTGTTACGTAAACAGAACGTGGCCAATTCGTCACCAGTACAGCACTACACGGGTGTGTTGGAGAGCCAAGACAATCTAAGTACGACGTTTCGCCAGTGATTACAACCAGCTTCATCAGGCGACAGCCAGATTTTCGGAGAAGCCCACCCGCTTCGTTCCTTAAACAGAGGCGTAGACGTGGCGACGTCACTCGCGCACTCTCCTTGGACTTTCGATCGGGGCGCGATCCTTCCCTGGCCTTCGGCTGCCGTTCCGCCGTTAGCCTCTACCCAGGGGGGAGAGAGAGAGGCCCTCCCACGCCTTTCTAGGGATCCCCGTGCCCTGCCCCAGCTCCGATGCGTTCTCCTTAACGGTCAATATGATGTCTCTGTGACCTACGCCGTGCTCTCTCGTCCACGTGTTCGCTCCTGCCTATCCCCCCCCCCACCACCACCTTCATGTCTCTCGGTGCAACGGAGATCCGCTCCCCGTTGTTTATCGCTGCGTTCTCTCGTTCGCTCTCTCTCCCTCTCTCTCTCTCTCTCGCCGTGCGCGCGCCTCTGTTCCCTCTCGCGCTTTCTTCTTCTTCTTCCTCAACGGCAGAATTGATTAGCGCGCAATTAACGCTGATCCGTGACCACTAAGGTCACCTCGCAATCGAATAACTCGCGGCGCGTGAACACGAACTGGCGACGACGAGGAGGAGGGAGTTGGATGGGGACACTGTGTGCGTTCTGAGCAGTGAGACTCAGAAAAACAAACGTCTGTCACAGACATCCCCTTTGACTTATCCCGCGGCATTTGAAATAACGAACGGGGGGGGGGGGGGGGGGTTGGGGGAGGACAAGCGCTTTCAATTACGTGAGAGGCCTTGCGGGGTCCCCGGGCCAAATAGCATGATGTGCGCGCCCCCCCGCCCCCGCATTAAAACTAAAACGGAAGAATTACATCTGACGCCGTCACCTCGAATCGCGGGGCTCCCCAAAGCGCGGGGCCCGGGGCGTTCGCCTCAATTCGCTGTGCACACTGACCCTCATTCTCCACACATCCCTTCCGCACCAAGTACTCATTTGAGGCTGAGTCGACCTAGAGGAGGCCCAGAACCGGTTCAGATAATCGTCACTGGGTGTTGGCCGTGAGCGGTAATCGAACCCGGGTCGCCAGGTTCATAGCGCAGCGCGCTAACCGCTACTCCACCGCTACCCACAACACAAACACGCGCACTGACGCTGCCTCGTTGCTTATGAAGGACCCACCGTCTCATATTCTCACTCGCATGCATAGTGGCTCTTGAAATATTGAAGGTTTTTTGTTTGTTATATATATAATGTAGAGACATATACCGCATTCTAAAGAAATGTATCTTCTTGTTATTTTGCTTGCCGACCCTTGGGTTAGCCTAACGATAATAATAATAACGTTGATTGTTTGTTAAAATAAATACCCCCCCCCACCTCCTTCCTCTTCCTCGCTGTACCATCCTAATTCCGAGCACGTTCAGCGCGCTGCTGATGCGACTACAAAGCGAAGTCATTAAACACAGAGAGGCAGTGTTTATACTCGGCTCAGATACAAAACAACCTCCTTCTCTCCCCCCCGCGCTCCTCCCGTTGCTCCAACTCTTACGAGCCAGGTATTATACGATCAGGTCTTTTTTTTTTACGATCAGTGGAAACAAGAAGATGCTCGGTGTATTCGGCACTTTGCTTCGTTCATCATTTCGTAATTTTTTTTATTTACATTTTTAAACTGAGCTTAATGTAAAACCCCCACCTCTCGCTCGCTCTCTCGCTCGCTCTCTCGCTCACTCTCTCGGTCACTCTCTCGGTCACTCTCTCGGTCACTCTCTCTCGGTCACTCTCTCTCGGTCACTCTCTCGCTCTCTCGTTTGCTCACTCTCTCGTTCACTCTCTCGCTCACTCTCTCGGTCACTCTCTCGGTCACTCTCTCTCGGTCACTCTCTCTCGCTCACTCTCTCGCTCACTCTCTCTCGGTCACTCTCTCGGTCACTCTCTCGGTCACTCTCTCGGTCACTCTCTCGCTCTCTCTCGTTCTGCACGCAGCCCTTCTGCAGTCCGACGGCCTCCGACGGGTAGCTCGTGGCCCCTTGCAAAGTACACTATTTTATTTTCGTCACATCTTTTATTTTACTTATACAAGATAAGGCCCCACTGAGCTATGCAGCTCTTTTTGCAGGAGCGACCCTGGCCACAAATGGTCGCTCAGATAAAGGGGCTCATCACGTGGAGATGGAGGGCAGCCAAATAGTCGTTTCTAAATGTGGAGGGGAAAACCGGAGGACCCGGAGGAATATCCACGCGACCACGGAGGGAGAGAGACACGCAAACCCCAAATATACAGCAGCAGGCGTTGTCAGGGTCGGGATCGAACCCACGACCTCCTGTATACCAGGTGAGGTAGGTAACATCTCCTCGCCACCGTGATGATGATGAGAGAGAGACACGCAAACTCAAAATATACAGCAGCAGGCGTCAGGGTCGGGATCGGCTCCACGACCTCCTGTATACCAGGCGAGGTAGGTAACATCTCCTAGCCACCGCGATGATGAGAGTGGGAGAGAGACACGCAAACCCCAAATATACAGCAGGCGTTGTCAGGGTCGGGATCGGATCCACGACCTCCTGTGTACCAGGCTAGGTAGGTAACATCTCCTAGCCACCGCGATGATGAGAGTGGGAGAGAGACACGCAAACCCCAAATATACAGCAGGCGTTGTCAGGGTCGGGATCGGATCCACAACCTCCTGTATACCAGGCGAGGTAGTTAACATCTCCTAGCCACAGCGATGATGAGAGTGGGAGAGACACGCAAACTCCAAATATACATCAGGCGTCAGGGCATGTGCGTTTGGTATGTATGAGAGAGTATGCATGCCACTGGGAAGACAAACGCGGCCGGGCGTGGTGCTGACCACTCACACCCATTGTGTACCCCCAACAGCATGTACAGGCTACACGGGGGATCTTTGTATGATGAATATGTAAGTGTGTGTCTCTTTCACCTCCCTTTGGTCCACTCAGCCTGAAACGAGTACCCGGTGTGGTGTGTAAACATCGCCACTGGGGAGACAAAGGCGGTCGGGCGTGGTGCTAGCCACACACCCCCCTCGTGTGCCGTGCCGGCCTTCGTAGGTGCTGCTCGCTAACGGCACTTGCCCCGAACAGTCCGTTAAAGGCTGCACGGGGGATCTTTGTCTTTGTCTCGTCTCTATCACCAGGCAGCCAAAACCCTAACGCGTCTCATCTCCCCCTGACCCCCCCCCCCCCCACCGCTCGCTTCAGTCACGCAGGTGGCGCGGTTAATGCGATGCAGCAGGCGCGTATCGATCCATTGGAACGCGATGACAGAGTTTCCATGGGGCTGTGTCTCGATTTGGTGGGTGGTCGAGTCGACTCTAATTGCCCTGGGGTGGAGTCAGGTTGGGGGGGGGGGGTTCATCGGTCCCATTACACTGAGCCAGCGCATAGCAATTAACCAATTAGTGGAGCTCACGTGCGCAGTGCTGTTGAGATTTAGTAAGTGGGAGGGAGCGAGAGTGAAAGTGTGAGAGTTGGATGGAGGGAGGGTGAATTGGTGTGTTTGCCGCATGGAAACTTTTGGGGAAAACCGGTTACCAATTTGCCGCACGTATTTGTATTTTACTGAGAATTGTAAGAAGGTTCCAGAGTGTTGGTGGGTAGAACAGCGCGCTGGGCTTGCCGTCCAGAGGTCCCAAGTTCGATTCCATCTCCATGCGGCGCGGCAGTTCGTAACAATGGTTGGCTACGTACGGTGCGAAGGAAGTCCACTTCATTTACAACGGAGAAAATGTTTAAATCTCCCCAACTCTGTTAACACACCTAACTGTGTGTGTATTTGGATTGGTGTGTGTGTGTGTGTCATAAGCGCACACACACGCACAACGATCATCATCGGCTGCGTAACGCTTTGTTGAGGCTACCTGGCCTTTTGCTCCATACGAAGCTCCGGGTCTTCCCGGAAACAGTTGATGTCCTCCCTTCGCTATCCTTGCGAAACATCGACTCCTCCGGTGGAACATGTGCGCCGGTTTGAAAAGATTCAGAGCTGGCCTATCTACGATCCATCCTTTTTGTTTTTTTACCAGACTGTATTGTGTGAGGAACTCCGCCTGATTCTCGCAACATCTGGACACAGTCTCATCGATGAGCTCCTTCGGCAGGCGAGGCTGCGTTGGTTGGGTCATGTAGCCCGCAATGCCCAGCCACCGCATGCCTAAGCAGCTTCTGCTTGGCCGGATTTAAGATGGATAAACGGGCACGTAGACTAACCCCACCTTGATAATTGTTTTTTTTACCCTTTTATCTGGCAACAAAACTGACGCCTTTTTTTTACAAAGAGTCATGTTTGCATAGACCAACAGAGTATGAGAGCTCTCACACTCTGATGGTGCATTGTCTTTGAGTTGTGTGCCTTTTGGCGTCATCTGGTCCAACACCATGTGAGACTAGGCTCTAACGAAAGCTGTCTCGGGTGTGGACCAATCAACTTCAAGTGCAGTGCATACATTATCAGAGTTGTGCTTTTTGTTTGCATTCCGACTGCAGGTATTGTGGTCTATGCAAACATGACTCCTTGTAAAAAAGGTGTCAGTTTTGTTGCCAGATAAAAGGGTAAAAAAACAATTGTTATATTTTGCTACTGGCAAATGACGTTCCAATGGTGGTAACCCCACCTTCACTAACCCGCATTGACTAGCGAGGTGAAGTATGGTCGAATAACTTCCCCCCCTCCATGAACCCGCACGACGCACAGTGCGATACTCATCCAGCAGTGGATTCACAACAACGTGTGACGTACGCGTGCGTTACCCACAATGCACCGAGTCACGAAGCAAATCAGGTTTTACAAAAAACAAACACCACGTGGCCATCAAACCCGGAGGAGCAAGCATGGAGGGGGGCTAGACCCAAACCGGGAAATACGCGAACGGGCATCACCAATATTGGAACTCATCAGCGAGCTCTGTGGTTGGGTATAGCCATACCTGGGGCAGGAGCCAATTGCTTAGGCGTCATATGCCTCCGGTTGGCTACGTACGGTGTGAAGGAAGTTCAACATTTCTCGATTTAAAGCTTTCGTGACTGAATAACAGGGCTGTCTTTCTTCTGACAGCCCTGTTCTTCACATGAGGACGGCTGCTTGCGTTGTAGCCGAAACGTCGTGAGAATTTTTTCTATTATGTTTTATTTTTATTACTTTATTATTTCCCTTCTACGTGACTTTACCGAAAGAACCAAGAATATGAAGTTCAACATGCATACATGCCACCCCCACCCCACTCACACATTTCAACCCCCACCCCGACTCCCCACCCCCCACCCCCACCCTGGGGGTCTAGGCCGCCTTAATTAATTGACTCTTAAATGCATTGAGCCCTCGCTCGAGGGACCAAAGGCGTCTATTAATCTTATTACGATGACATCCATCGCGTGAACTGACTGCGAGCGCGTCGTAGACTACCCTGACCCCCCCCCATCCACACCCCCCTACCCCCTAACCCCACCTCCCCATACCTCCTATCCCCCTCCCATCCGTACATCCTCCTACCCCCTAACCCCCACATCCGTACACCCCCTCTACCCACTAACCCCACCCACCCTGCCCTATCATCTTCCACCATCCACACGCTCCTACCCCCTAACCCCACCTCCCCCTACCTCCTATCCCCCTCCCATCCGTACATACTCCTACCCCCTAACCCCCACATCCGTACACCCCCTCTACCCACTAACCCCACCCACCCTGCCCTATCATCTTCCCACCATCCACACGCTCCTACCCCCTTACCCCACCTCCCCCTACCTCCTATCCCCCTCCCATCCGTACATACTCCTACCCCCTAACCCCCACATCCGTACACCCCCTCTACCCACTAATCCCACCCACCCTGCCCTATCATCTTCCCACCATCCACACCCCCCTACCTCCTAACCCCCACATCACCCCCTATCCCCCACGAATCGGATGTAACTCCTCCAATTCGCGGCCATGGTGTCCCAAGTGCACGTTTTTATATATATATTTAGGCAGCTATATTTAGGGAAACTATATATATTTGTGGACCCAATGATTTGTTCAGAAATTAATCTCAAGCGATGTTAGTCGGATTCAAATTAAGGAACTCATCCCGCCGCAGTTTCGATAATAGCGCAGTGCGCTAACCGCTGCGCCACCGCTCCCGCACAGCAAATGATTTACTGGCCGTTAAAAAAAGAATTGTTCACTGCGGCAGTCATCAACTCTGCTGCTGCTGCTGCCGCTGCTTTGTAATTGGAAAAAAAGAAAATGCAATACGCCAACATTTAGGGATAACAGCCCCCTTCCGCATGAGATTATGGCTCGTGTAATTAGAGGCCACATCTTCGCAAGCGGTGACCAGAAACAGCGATGAAATTCGTAAAATCCATCTCGTGCAAGTAATAGGTTCACAATTCGCACAGAATCTGCTGATTTTCTCTCTCTCTCTCTCTCTTTCTTTCTCACGTTTCCTCTCTCTCTCTCCTCTCTCTCTGCCCGCTTCAGAAAAAAAAGTGCGATTACGATAAACGCCCCATTATCATCAATAAGGAGATGTTACGCGATGTCTGTAAAAGTCTCTAAAGCCAGCCTAATCTCGACGTTGTGACAGGCTGACACGTGTTTAGTGGGCAAAGCATCGCCCCCCATCCCGCACCCCCCGCACCGTGTTAGACCACGGTCAGTGGAAGTGTATATTAGAGAACTACCTCTGCAGTCTCGTCAATTGCCCTTTCTTTTTTGAAATCCACACATTATAGACAGAGTGCTACGTTTTATAACACTTTCCTGGCATACGAAAAAAAACACGTACGTCGCATGGCAGTCAAAACGAACCCTCTAATTTAATGCGAATTATTTTGTTTGTTTTTGGTACGTGTGTGTGTGTGTGCGTGCGCGCGGTTATTGGTGACCATGACGAGAGCATCAACTCGTCGCCACTCCTGGACAATCCTCGTCAATCACAATAGTCGCGGCCGAGACCCGGATTCTAACGTCGGTCCTCGACAAGGCCGGCTTCGGTGCTCTGAACCGCCGAGCCACCAGGCCGCTTCCCTCATCACGCACGATCTCTGCGTTGTCACAGTCCGCTTGGGCAGCTGCCCGCGAGCCGATTTCGTCGCTCCATCTCCGCGGGGGATGTACCCGAGGCTGCTTTACCTCCCTGGGCTTGCCGCTGCACCATTGTAGTTGCCGCCTGTGTAACAAAGATGACCGAAGGCTTGATTATGATGATGATGAGATTGAGGAAAGGGGGATACATGCCCCCACCCCCGTCACAAATACAAAGGTCCACCGTATAGCCTGAACGGACTGTTGGGGCAAGTGCTGTTAGCGATCACCTATAAAGGCTGGCACGGCACACGAGGGGGTAGGTGGCCAGCACCACGCCCGACCGCCTTTGTCTCCCCAGTGGCGATGTTTACTACACACCACCGGAACCAGGTACTCATTTGAGGCCGAGTCGACCTAGTTCAGATAATCGTCACTGGCGTTGGCCGTGCGCGGGAATCATGTGTGGGAATCGAACTCAGGTCGCCGAGTTTGTAGCGCGGCGCGCTAACCGCCGCACCACCGCTCCCCACTACACACACGTACACACACGCACACTCCATCCCAGACACCCCCCCCCCCAATCAAATTCTCCAACACCGCGTTCACATGCCCCCCCCCCACCTCCCCCCTCCATACATCTCACGCGCCTGAGACCCGGGAGAGTTGTCGTCTAACGCGCGGAGTCACCGACTCATCGATTTCAATTCCTCTGCGTTCTTATGAGGAGGAGACGCGGCACGGACCGCTCTGACACAATCTCTGACACATTCGAGCTGGCGTGGCCTTTGGGTTACGGAGGACGAGGTGGGGAGCGTGGGGGAGGGAGTCTAGGTGGGTGGAGGGAGGGAGGAGGGGGATGGGAGGCAGTGGGGAGGAGGGGGGGTAGAGCCAACGCCGAGGTTCAACGGTGGAATTGAAGTATCTTGGCCAAGCTATAATGTCAACCCGTTCTGACAGCAGCGCCACACGCCGGAGCGATCTGTGCGGCCCGGTAAAGGTTGCCAACTCATCACACTCTGGGTCCGTGTCGAGTGCTATTACGGAACAACAACGGGCGACATTTATAGGCACTTCTTCTGCACAGCGCCAGTGCGCGTGGGTGTTCAATCCCGATATTAAGGAAGGCACTGGAGCTATGCACTTTTAAATCTAGATTGAAAAGTAATTTATTCAGAACTGCTCGTTGTTGTTGTTTTATTTTGTTGTCCTTCCCCCGCACCTCCGCGTAGTGCGGTTGGCTGCGTGCGGTGCGATAGACGTTCTGCGTAGATGTATTCGTAATTAAAACATTTAAATTTCAGCAGGTAAGGCCCCACTGAGCCATGCAGCTCTTTGTCAGAAGCGACCTGGCCACTAATGATAAGCTCAACGAAGTGGCTTACCACGTAGAAATGCACAGCGGGCAAATACTTGAAATGCGTGATGTTGATTCTAAATGTGGAGGGAGAAGAAAATCCACGCGACCGCAGAGAGAGAGAGAGAGACACGCAAACTCCAAATAAACTACAGCAGTAGCCGTCAGTGTCAGACTCAAAGGCACGACCTCCTGCATACCAGGCGAGGGTGTTAACATCTCGTCACTGTGGGTAGATATACACAGGGTGCTACAAAGAAATGTGAACACTTCCGAGAATTTGCAACAATCAACACAAGAAACGTGCCCCCGGGCTCTGGAGACCACCTGGAGAAGATTCCAAGATTCCGTTGACAATGATGGTGAACAAGTGGAGACTTTGACTTTTTGAAGCTCTAAACATTTAATTTGTTATCACGTTACGGTGCATTATCCGTCCTTGTCCACGAAAAACGAGAGTCCCATGTGAGTGTTAACATTGTTTCGAAGCACCCTGAATATTAATATATTCATCTATATCGAGGCTGGGCTATTCCAATGACTCGTACAATTTGCTTTTCACGAAGCGGGTTCTGGTCGCTAACCACGTGACCGCTGTAATGCAGCGCTGTGGAGGCAGCAGCGAGGGTTGGTGGGTCACCACGCGAATGCTGTGAAACTCCCTTCCCGTAGGCGTCGAGGAGGAGACGCCATACCCTGGCTCGCCAAGAGAAGGCAGTACAGCAAGTGGACCTATCGCCACTCGTTTGCATCTGTACAGAGATAGGTCGACTCAGCCTCAAATGAGTACCTGGTGCGGTGTGTAAACATCGCCACTGGGGAGACAAAGGCGGTCGGGCGTGGTGCTGGTCACCCACCCCCTCGTCGTGTACCGTTCGGGCCTTCATAGGTGCTCGCTAACAGCACTTGCCCCTACAGTCTGTTAAGGCTATACGGGGGATCTTTGTCTTTGTGTGCATGTGTGCATGTGGTAGTGTAGCGGTTAGCGCTACGCTGCGCTACGAACCTGGCGACCCGGGTTCGATTCCCGCTCACGGCCAACACCGGTGACGATGATCTGAGCCTTTCCTGGGCCTCCCCTAGGTCGACTCAGCCTGAAATGAGTACCTGCGGTGTGTGTGTGTCCGCGTGTGTGTGTGTCCGCGTGTCCCCGCATGTGTGTCCGCGTGCGTGCAGGCGCCTCGCCCCTATGGACAGGCGCAGAGCCCGGCCATGGCGTGCTCGTGGAAGGTGGTCGTCTTCGTGGTGTGCGCTTCTCTCGGCATCCAGTACACGGCCATCAGAACCATCCGCACCTACGGCTTCTACATGTGCGACGTGTCCGACGCGCCTCCCCGCTGCTTCTTCACCTTCGGCAGGATGCCGCGCCTCTCCGGGTGCGCGGCGCAGGCAGCGGCATCGGCGGCCGCGGCAGCTAAAGGGACCGCTGGTGCCGGCGGTGCCATCGCCGGCACCGGAGGAATGGGAGGGGATTCCCGAGCGAGGCCCTCCGAGTTGGCTAAGGTGGCGAAGGTCGTGGAGACGGCCGCGACGGACGGCTCCGAAGCGCAAGCACATCCTCATCTTCGCCACGACGCGCAGCGGCTCCTCGTTCATGGGCCAGCTGTTCAACCAGAACCCGGAGGTGTTCTACCTGTTCGAGCCCCTCTACCACGTGCAGGCCACCTTTCGTAGACACGGGGCTGCGCTTCCGCCACGCGGTAGACAGGCGCTCGCTGCTCGGCGCCTACCGCGACCTGCTGCGTAACCTCTTCGACTGCGACCTCTACTTCCTGGAGAACTACATCAGGCCCGCGCCGCGGGACCACTGAAACGGCGCGCCTCTTCCGACGGGGAGCGAGCAACGCGCTCTGCAGCCCGCCCGTGTGCGGCGACACCCCGACGACGTCGTCGTCGTCATCGTCATCATCGGCGGCGGTCATCATTGCCATCATCATCATTAATATCATCCTCGTCGTCATCATCCTTCTTCTCGCCGCCCTCTTCCGCGTCATCTTCTTCATCGTCGTCGTCGTCATCCTCGGAGCCGGAGGAGCAGCGCTGCCTGCGCTCCTGCGGGCCGCTCAACGTGACGCTGGCGACGCGCGCCTGCCACGCGCGGCCGCACGTGGCCATCAAGACGGTGCGCATCCCCGAGGTGCGCGACCTTGCGCCTCATGGCCGACGACCCGCGCCTCGACCTCAAGATCGTCCACCTCGTGCGCGACCCCCGCGCCGTGCTCGCGTCGCGCATGCTCACCTTCACCGAGACCTTCAAGGCGTGGAAGATCTGGAACGCCACGGGCCGCATGCCCTACCGACTGGACGCGGGGCAGATCACGGCCACGTGCGACGACTTCGTGCGCTCGGCGCGCACGGGGATGTCGAGGCCACGTTGGCTGCGCGGCCGCTACCTCCTCGTCCGATACGAGGACCTGGCGCGCGACCCGCTGGGCAAGGCGGCGGACATTTACCGCTTCGCCGGCATCCCCATGGGCAAGGCGGTGACGGGCTGGGTGATGAGCAACACGCGCGGCGACAATCAGCTGGGCCGCTACAAATACTCGACGAGTCGCGACTCGGCCGCCGCCGCCGAGGGATGGAGGCTCAGCCTCAGCTACGACATCGCCCGCTACGTGCAGGAGGCGTGCAACGACACCCTGGCGCAGCTGGGGTACAGGGCCGTGGAGTCGGCCGACGAGCTGAGGAACCTGTCCATCAGCCTGGTGGAGGAGAGGGCGTTCGTGCCCTTCCTGTGAGTGGGCCGGGGAGAGAGGAGAGCCGAGAAAGAGAGAGACACACGGTCCGAGTGTGCTGCTAAAGCGGAGGAGTCCGATATTGGTGGTGGTGGTGATGATGGTGGTGGTGGTGATGATGGTGGTGATGATGGTGGTGATGATGGTGTTGATGATGGTGGTGGTGGTGATGATGATAATAGTGGTGATGGTGATGATGATGGTGGTGATAATGATGGTGGTTGTGATGATGATGATAATGGTGGTGGTGATGATGATGGTGGTGGTGATGATGGTGGTGGTGATGGTGGTAGTGATGGTGGTGGTGATAGGTAATGATGGTGGTGGTGGTTCTGATGATGATGGTGGTGGTGGTGGTGATGATGGTGGTGGTGGTGATGATGATGGTGGTGATGACGGTGGGGTCATGATGATGGTGTTGATGTTGAAAGTGGTAGTGATGATGATGATAGTTACTCACTTTATCGATGAGGATGATAGTGATGGCGATGATGACGATTGTGGTGATAACGATGGTGATGATGCTGATGATGATGATAGTGCTGGCGATGATGGTGCTGGCGATGATGGCGATGATGATGATAGTGATGGCGATGATGACGATGGTGGTGATGGTGATGTTGATGCCCCTACTGGCACAGACTAAATGCCCGCTTTGCAGGCGAGGTGCTGAGTCACATTCGTGCCGCACAGGGGCAGCTGCCGCTAGTAGGGGGCCTCCGAATGAGAAGAGATGTGAGTTACTGATCGCGTGTTCAACGCCTTGGAGAAGCCACGGCGGTTCCATGAAACAAAGAAACAAATCATAAATTTACGAAATTGAATTCGCCACTGGTATCGACTGCACAATAGAGATGGAACTGGCAGAAGGAAGGAGGTGATGGCCCCAGGGTCGCTACGCTGGGGTGAGCGTTGGACGCTCGCACTCGTTGGCGGGTCTGACTCGGTGGTGGAAATTCCACGCTCCAATGCCGAGGGCCAGGCCATCGGCGAGCCACACCACTGTCGACTGTCTACAAACTGGTTCCTCAATTTATCGACCCTCGGTGGATGGTGATGATGGGTTGACTCGACCACCCACTGCGACTGTCTACAAACTGGTTACTCACTTTATCGACCCTCGGTGGATGATGATGATGGGCTGACTCGACCCACTCACTGTCGACTGTCTACAAACTGGTTACTCACTTTATCGACCCTCGGTGGATGATGATGACGATGATGGTGATGATGGGCTGACTCGACCCACCCACTGTCGACTGTCTACAAACTGGTTACTCACTTTATCGACCCTCGGTGGATGATGATGACGATGATGGTGATGATGGGCTGACTCGACCCACTCACTGCGACTGTCTACAAACTGGTTCCGCACTTTATCGACCCTCGGTGGATGATGATGACGATGATGGTGATGATGGGCTGACTCGACCCACCAACTGCGATCTCCTGACTGAGATCATTACAACGCCCCCCCGCCCCCCCCCCACCCCCGGCTGACTGCGTCGCCAGCCGCCACGTGGTTGTTGGACATCGTCGTAATCGTTGGCTGACATCGGCTGTTTGTACCCCTCGTGCGCATGGGCTTCCTCCTCCCCCCTCCGTGCAAAATCGACGCAACAAACAGTCGCCAACGTTAAACACAAAAACAAAACTCCGTTAAAGGGACTTGCCCTCCCCCCCAGACCCCCAAAACGTCTCCGTCGCGGGACCCTCGCGAACGAGAGATAGAGAGTCTCGGTGGGTGATTTCCCGAGTCGGTGAAGAGTTGAAGCGAATGAAACACGACGAGCAGCAGCAGCAGGAACAGCAGCAGCAGGAACAGCAGCAGCAGGAACAGCCGAGCGGCGTAGCTATCGAGTGTGCAGCGGTGCAATTGCGCCGGGGGGTGGGGGGCTTGGACTGGGTGGGGGGGGCGTTTGAATCTTTGCACCAGGACCCATCACAACCACGCTACTGACAACAACAACAACAACGACATCCACAACGACAATGATGGTGATGACGGTGATGGTGGTGTATTGGGTCAGCACTATGCTGCCCTACGAAACCCGGCGACCCGAGTTCGATTCCCGCTCACGGCCAACACCGGTGACGATTATTTGAACCGGTCCTGGGCCGCCTCCTCCTCCACCCCGTACGTCGACTCTGCCTCGAGCGAGTACCTGGTGCGGTGTGAAAACATCGCCACTGGGGAGACAAAGGCGGTCGGGCGTGATGCTGGCCACCCATCCCCTAGTGTGTCGTGTCCGCCTGCATAGATGCTGGCACGCGCTAACAGCACTTGCCCCAACAGTCTGTTAAGGCTATATGGGGAGATCTTTGTCTTTGGTGGTGATGATGATGATGAAACTGTGCATGTGGACGGCGTGTCGAATGTACAGATATCAGTAGAGGGATCAACGCGTGCGCTTTATCCCGCAATATCCACTCCAGACGACCATCAAACATGTCTACTGGCACGCACACTGACACGCACAGACACACACGTACTGACACACATTCACACACACGCAGATCCATAGACGCACACACATACGCATGCATAGACAACACACGCACAGATACACATCAACAAACGCACACCAACTCGACAACCGATATTCGTTACTCAGTGGCGGTGATGTCACCACGGCGCTCGTGCCAGGATAGGTGCACCTTGAGGCCATCACGTGAAGTGTGGAAGGTTCGCTGCTGCCAAGGAGGTCACGACAACACACAAAGACAAATACCCACACACACACACTTAGACCCACACATACTCAGACACATACACACACACACTCAGACCCACACACACACTCAGACCCACACATACTCAGACACATACACACACACTCAGACCCACACACACACACACTCAGCCCCACACACACACACACTCAGCCCCACACACACACACTCAGACCCACACATACTCAGACACAGACACACACTCAGCCCCACACACACTCAGACCCACACACACACACGCTCAGCCCCACACACACACACTCAGACCCACACACACACACAGGCACACACTCAGACCCACAAACACACACAGTCCCACATACACTCAGCCAATCAAATTCGCACCCACCCCTCCCCCCACACACACGAGGCAACCTCAAGTTGTCCAGATTGCAACTCAAGAGGCAGACCAACAAAACAACATCGTCAACAACGACAACAACTCTGCGTGGGATGCTGCATCGCACAAACACCGGGGGGGAGGGGGGTGCTAAGAGGGGCCACTCATCGATGCCTCTGAAGCCGAGCCAGTGGGGGGGGGGGGGTGGAGGTTAGACGGCGGCTCGAATGGCTTTCCCTGATTGCCTTCTATTGGGGTGTGCCATTGAAGAGGCGCACACAGAGAGAGAGGGGGGCAAGCGGGGAGGGGTTGGGGGGGTGGGTTGTGAATATTTATTTATTTATTGCCGCGCTCGCAACAAACTCTGGGCAGTGCACCGCGTGCACTGCGCGGCGGATGGAAGACACGAGTCGGTGTGGGGGCGGGGTGAGTGGGCAGGGGGTGGGGGTGGGGTGGGGGTGGGGGGGGTATTTATTTTTGGGGGGGTGGGCGGTGGATTAGTAAAGATGTTCGCACCCCCTCCTCCACCGTGACCCCCCCCCCCCCCGAATCCCCCCCCCCCCCCCACACACACTCCCACCACGGCCTCGCCCGCAATTATTGGGGCAAGAGCAGTGGACGCGTTCTGCAAAAGAACCCCGATCGGGCGAAGCGTGCGGGTGGGTGGGTGGGGGGATGGGGATGAAGAGGCGGCTTGCTCCATCGCTAAAGACAAGGGATGGAGGAGACGTAGCGAGGGGCATCGCGAGACAGACATAATCCCCCCACACCCCTCCCCGTACCACCAACCTCGACGGGCGCTTTTCACGGAAAGTCGTCGGATCGCGCGATCGTGCGGAGCGCGGCGCTTTCAATTTGTGCGTCCCGTGCTGGGGGGGGGGGGGGGTTGTGCGTGGGTGCGATTCGAGGATTGACACGGGCGCGCACGGCTTCTCCTCGTCGATTCGGAGTTAGTTTTCGCGAGGCAAGTAGTCGTCAGCAGCCGGCTCGCTTCTTCTTCTTTGCGTTTCGTTAGCCGACGCGACGTCTTGTCATCTTACAGCTGACTTGCAACTTCATTGTCACGGGGGTGGGGCGGGGGATATATAAAGAAGGAACTGCGTTGGCAGTTGGACACAAAGCACAAATTAAAGAAGAAAAAATATATATATTAACCACATTTGTCATTCATTCTGCCTTACAGTGAGTGAGAGCGGTGCAGCGAATGATTCCCCCCCCTCTCCCTCCTCGCTAACCCGCATTTGACCAACGTGGTGAAGTATGGTCAAACAAGCCCTACGACCGACTTCAACTCGGGGAGATCGTCATGCAGCAGTGGATTGACAAAGTCCACCTATGCACGCACCGCATCACGACATTTCAACATAAGAGATAAAAAAGCACATATCCTCGGCTGATCTTTTGAGACGGTGAACCCACCTGCTGTTCTCTGGTCTGCTCTGAGGAAGGGCCATTGCTAGAAACGTCGACCTGTGACACACGAGTAAACAACGGGGCAGCGTCGACGTTTATATTTTCAAACCGGGAAGATCACGGACGTGGCGCTGGGCCACGTGGGCGAATCATGCCACGTGGGCGAATCATGCCACGTGGGCGAATCATGCCACGTGGGCGAATCATGCCACGTGGGCGAATCATGCCACGTGGGCGAATCATGCCACGTGGGCGAATCATGCCACGTGGGCGAATCATGCCACGTGGGCGAATCATGCCACGTGGGCGAATCATGCCACGTGGGCGAATCATGCCACGTGGGCGAATCATGCCACGTGGGCGAATCATGCCACGTGGGCGAATCATGCCACGTGGGCGAATCATGCCACGTGGGCGAATCATGCCACGTGGGCGAATCATGCCACGTGGGCGAATCATGCCACGTGGGCGAATCATGCCACGTGGGCGAATCATGCCACGTGGGCGAATCATGCCACGTGGGCGAATCATGCCACGTGGGCGAATCATGCCACGTGGGCGAATCATGCCACGTGGGCGAATCATGCCACGTGGGCGAATCATGCCACGTGGGCGAATCATGCCACGCCACGTGGCGAATCATGCACGTGGGCGAATCATGCCACGTGGGCGAATCATGCCACGTGGGCGAATCATGCCACGTGGGCGAATCATGCCACGTGGGCGAATCATGCCACGTGGGCGAATCATGCCACGTGGGCGAATCATGCCACGTGGGCGAATCATGCCACGTGGAGTCACACAACGGGCACAGGTCAGCCTTTCCAAAATAAGAAAATAAATAAATAAAAACCACGTGTCCGTCGCCCTATTTGGACACGTGTGTTAGTGCGGCATTTCGTTTATAAACAGAACAACAACAACAACAATACTTTCGGGCTGGTTTCGACTTTATGGGTTCCCATCAGCAGTACCAGCTCTGCAGTTGGAGGGAATTCGGATGGAACGGGGTGGGGGCAGCAGGAGGAGGAGGTGGAAATGGGGGGGAGGGGGCTAGACGGTGGAGCATAGTAGAGTACAACAATAATGCATTTTGGCGGCACTGGTGTATGGTGAGCGTCAATTATCGAGGGCTGAACGCTGCTTAGATCGCTTTGGCTATTGGTTCGCCTCTCGAATCCCCCATCGCCACCCCTCCCCCTCACGCCCCCCCCCCATCAGCACCCCGTCAAGATTCTGAACGCAGACCACCGAATGCCAAAAGAATTCGTGGCCGTCTTCTTGGTTCTTTCGGTAAAGTCACGTAGAAGGGATATAATAAATAATAAAAATAAAACATAATAAAATACAATTCTCACGACGTTTCGGCCACAACGCAAGCAGCCGTCCTCAGGTGAAGAACAGGTCTGTCGGAAATACTTTACCGAAAGAACCAAGAAGATGAATCCCTGCAGTCACGAAAGCTTTAAATCGAAATTCGTGGCCGCTTCGAGTCAAGTTCAGAATTAAGGTGAAATTGGATAATATAATCACCGGCGGAACAACGCAAACGGATAGCAAAAGAGTGCCACGTCATTACACGCGCACCCACCAGATGGTTGAGAAGCTGAGTTGAAATCGAAGTTTCAGCCACCCAGCCGCGATTAAACCGTCCCCGCAAGTGTAGCGAGTTAATTGCCTCGTCCCGATCACCAATGACTGCACTCACTCACGCACGCACGCGCGCACAAATCCATCACGTTAAATTACGAGGTTTCCACTTCATTTGGCAAAATTCCACTTCTGAGAAATACGGATTTTAGTTTTGACTGCCGTGCCAAAACATTTGTGCGTGCGTGTGTTTCTGTAGCAGGAAGATGTAAGCAAGTTCAGCACTTTATCTAATGCGAGCTTTATATATATGTACACAAAGCTTAGATATAAACAAGGCCAATTGAAAAGATCTCGTATCGTAGCTCAATGATATCCGCTTCCGCTGCCCTCTCGCTGATCTGCGAGAGATGAGATCCGAGGGGTGGCCGCGTCTCGTGATTTCGAGTTCAAGTTCATTTATTAGGTACAGCCCTGTGAGCCACTCGGCTCTTGAATCGGGTGCAACCGCAACAAACAAAGAAAAATGAACACAAAACATCTTCAAGTGAATATGTGACTGAGTGCAAACAGAAAATCCAAGAAAAGACAGCAAAATATTGCGGATAATGACTCCGACAGCACGATCGGGATAGCATCGAGACGAGGCAGAGAACGAGACCCAAGCACACACAGCCACGCGGTCCTTAACCCGCTGCCAAACACACGGGTCATCTGAATATATCTCATATACACTACACACACACATGCGCGTGTCTATTATTACATCATAGTTAGCTAAGGAGGGGCGGCGGCGGCGGCGGTGGTGGTGGTGGGGGCTTTTTTAACGCAAAGGGGGAAAAAATGCAAATATAGGAGGGCATTGGCGTGACAAAGGCAAACATCTCACGGGCTTCTAGCAGAGTCTATAAGGCGGGTCTCGGAGCTAATGCCGAGGCTTAGTGGAAGTGGAGCCGCTCCTAAGGCCTTCAATTACCCAGCGCCGCGTGGGCGCGTGCGTGTTTTTGTGTTACCACGAGAGAGTGCTTACGGTGGCAGGGCATAGCGGCTGACTTGGCGTTGTTCGGGGAATGTGTGTGCGTGTTGTGTGTGTGCGTGTGTGATCTCCCTTGGGGAGCGGTTGTGTAGCGGTTAGCGCTGCGCTGCGAACCCGCTGAGCCGGGTTTGATTCCCGCTCACGGCCAACACCGGTGAAGATTATCAGATCTGGGTCTTGGGCCTCCCCTAGGTCGACTCAGTCTCAAATGGGTACCTGGTGCGGTGTGTAAACGTCGCTACTGGGGAGACAAATGCGTGGTGCTGGCCACCCACCCCCTCACGTACCGTTCCGGCCTTCATAGATGCTCGCCAACAGCACTTGCCCCAACAGTCTGTTAAAGGCTATACTGGGGATCTTTGTCTTTGTGCGTTCGGGTGCTACGATAGCCGGCTACCAGAGTTCGGTTTCCGCTCAAGGCCACCAACATACGTGACGAATATCTAACCGGTACTGGCCCTCCCCTAGGTCGACTCAGCCTAAAAACGAGTACCTGGTGTTAAGATCAACACTCGGGAGACAAAGGCAGCAGGGCGTGGATTTGACCACATCACCCCCTCGCGTATTGTGCCGGCCTTCATAGGCGCTCTCTAGCAACACTTGCCCTAACAGCCTGCTAAGGCTATACGTTGGGGGGGGATCTTTGTCTTTGCGTTTGCGCTTGCGCGCTCTTCGTGCATCGCTTCAGACTAATTACGATCCACGTGAAGATAACGGTGATTGATGATTGACACCTACTGATGGCGAGATAATGATGACTGATGCTGCTGGTAATTGACGAACCCGCTAATGAAGGGTGGCGGCGTGAAGTACGATAGCTTCACGCTGATGGGCCGACTGGCGACGACACTGCTGATGACACTGATTGATGATGATGATGGTGGTGGTGGCGGTACATCCTGTTCAACGTGCTGGCGGTGGTGTGGCGACGGCGACGATTTGAGAGAAGCCTTCATTTCAATTCAGCAGTACATACAACCATGTCTGATTACACTGGTCAACAAAAAAAAAAACACTTTTTCTAGCCTGGACTTTTGCAGCTGTTTTAGACTAATTTCAGGGTGCTGATTCCAAATCTGATCTCAGATTTGCTCTCACATCTCATTTTTATGCTATCGGCATACCCCATTTTCATTGATTTTACCCGAAATTAACTGTGTCACTTATGATTGCAAGTTATTGCGAGTCAGTGACTGCTTTAGTGTTAAAATACGGTGCTGTATTTTTAGGATAGTGTGTTTATAATATCATTTTATGTAGATATCCACATTTATTAAATATTTTTCTTCTGCAGTTTTTATTGAAAATGCAATATTTGAATCAGCACCCCAAAATTACCTTAAAACCGTTGGAATACCTTATGCCAGACAAAGTGTGTTGACCAGTGTAATGAACCTGATGATAATGATGATGATGTTGCTGATGATGAAACTGCTGCTGATGATGATGATGCGCGTCAAATGTTTTATTTTCGTGGCACATCTGACTGCGCTAACCGCCCTCCCCACAAGTGCTCACTGAGACCGCGGCTGCCGTCAGCGTTCGCTTTATTTTCGCAATAAAAAGGAAAAAACGAAAGAGATGTTGATCAAAATCGCCACCCGCGTCGCGTCACTCGTCACTTGGCTGAGATCAAATTAGGAGACAATTTACGTGTTCTCCCACGATGCCGCTCACCACTGTAAGAAGGCGCCGCAGTGGCGAGATGTTGACTACCTCGCCTGGTGTGCAGGAGGTCGTGGGTTTAATCCCGACCCTGACGCCTGCTGCTGCTGCTGCTGTATGTTTGGAGGTGGCGTGTCTCTCTCTCGCCATGGCCGCGTGGATTTTTCTCCGGGTCCTCCTCCAGTTTCAACCTCCCCCCCCCCCTCCACGTTTAGAATCGACATCACGCGTTTAGAGGATTTGGCTGCTATGCATTGCCACGCGTTGGTGAGCGAACTTCGTTGAGCTATCACTTGTGATCGGTAGGTCGCTACTGAAAAAGAGTTACGTAGCTCAGGTGGGCCTCGTCTGCTAAAAAATAAAAAATGAAAGAAGGCGATTGCTCATCCTCATCAAGCGTTGATTTAGGTCCCACAAAAAGGACCCCGCGATTCACAATTTTTAAAACTAAATTTCTGCTATTCAGGATATTTAAAAGTGTCCCCCATGACTGATGTTTATTTTTCCCAGGCTCTTTAATAATATAATTCGTGCGTGTGTGTGTCTAACGATCTACATTTGAAACAAAAAAGACTGTTTGATGACACAAGTTTAATATTTATAGGATTGCTTTCGAATGTATTTAGCTGTCCGCCCAACGGTATGAATGGGTAGAGTATCGTGTGCGGTCCGACGACTGGAGAGGTCGCGTTTGGTGGGGCAAAGTGTGGGTTTCTCCCACCTCTTCCGATAACGTCTGGTCAGCGTGGAGGAGTAGGCCAAAAATATCGTCTAGAGCGGCTCTCCAGAGCTCGCTGGAGTGGTGGCCCCTGCCACCAGCGGGGGCGTGAGCGAGCAATTACAGGGCTGCGCCTTTATCCCTTACCTACATAATTATTTAAATGTAAGAAATTAACGTATTCATCTGTTTTTTGCAGGAGGGTTCTCCGGCATCGGGTTTTTAAATGACAATTTTAAGATGTTTTTAGCCGATGAATGATGACGTCTTCATTATACAAGTGGGTGCCAGTGCTCCTGACAATTGCCCAAGATCTGCGGTCCTATATCTGGTAAGATGCTTTCAGCCAATTAATCAGTACTCTTTGGTTATTTCGGTAAAATCACGTGACTTTACCCTGCAGTCACAAAAAACTTAAAATCTAGATTCAATGAATCAGTGTTTACGTGTGTTCGTGAACTGGAGTACGCGGAGAAAACCCACGCCTTGCACGAGGGAGCAACACTTTATCCCCAGACAGATGGAAACAGATGGCGATTCAATTTCGATTTAAAGCTTTCGTGACTGCAGAGATTCATCTTCTTGGTTCTTTTGGTAAAGTCACGTAGAAGGGAAGTAATAAAATAATAAAAATAAAACATAATCAAACATAATAAAATAATTCTCACTACTTGCGTTGTGGTCGAAACGTCGTGAGAATTATTTTATTATGTTTTATTTTTATTTATTTTATTACTTCCCTTCTCCGTGACTTTACCGAAAGAACCAAGAAGAAGATGGCGATTAGTCCACTTGCTGCACCGCTTTCTCCCATCGAGCCAGAGCATACCACCTCCTCGAGACCCACGTAAAGGGAGTTTCTCAACATCTGTGCGTGACCCACAAACCCTCCCTGCCTCCACCAGTAATGGATTAACCTTTTTTTTTTTTTAAACCGCATCTCTTATCTTGCTTATCCGGAAGGATAACCCGGATACAATGGCTCAGAAACGCGGATCAGACATTGAGAGAGCAAATGAAACACGCGCGGAAGAGGGCGCAAAGAAACGCGGAGAGGCGCGTGCTTGGAATGACACCGAGGGGCCGACGGAGGAGCACGTGGTGATGAGAGGACGCACGTGAGCGAGGGAGACTCGTGGTCCACCCAGCCTACAGCGCGTCCACTGAACAAACCACGGTAGCAGATGGCGGATGCCTGATGCACAAATGTTACAAAAATAACAACTCTCCATTTCGATTTAAAGCTTTCGTGACTGCAGGGATTCATCTTCTTGGTTCTTTCGGTAAAGTCACGTAGAAGGGAAGTAATAAAATAATAATAAATAATGTTTTATTTTTATTATTTTATTACTTCCCTTCTACGTGACTTTACCGAAAGAACCAAGAAGTAATAAAATAATAAAAATAAAACATAATTTATTATGTTTTATTTTTAATAAAATAATAAAAAAATATATGTTTTATTTTTAATAAAATAACAAAAATAAAAGATAATAAATTATGTTTTATTTTTATTATTTTATTACTTCCCTTCTACGTGACTTTACCGAAAGAACCAAGAAAAACAACTCTCCAGTCGTAGTGTTGCGACGGCGGTCACCCACAGCAGGCGGCAGCAACGATTTACGGACGCGATGCCCCCTGATCCACGAACACAAAGGGGGAGACATCGCAGTCGCGGTACAACTCCGCAGCGCCTGGCGCGGTTATCTGGGCCTGCCCGCCCGCACGGGAGATTGTCGTCGTTTGTTTCTGCATCTACATCAGCAGCAGCAGCCGTACGAAAGAAGAAGCATTGAGGTGGAGGGCGTGGGTGAGGGTGGGGGTGAGTAAGGGGGGGGGGGAGGTGAACGTGGTGTGATCCATAACTTCAAGGGCGTCCAGCACAGACGTGAACAAGCAAACTTCCAGCAGGGCCGCATTAAACGAATCCGTGTGAAATTCGCACGAATCGCCCCCGGGGGGAGTGGGGGGGTCGGTGGGGGGGGGGGGGAGTGGGGGGGTCGGTGGGGGGGGTTGGTAGAGTTGGTGTTGGGGGGGGTTAGGTGACAGTCGGGGGAGGGGGTCTTGGTGGGGTCGCCCGGGGGGGTCGATAGAGTCGGTGGGGGGGGGGGGGCTGCTCGTGTTATGATTCGGATTCTTTAAGCCTGCCCCGGAACATCGGGGCCGTGACACCATCAACCCAGATGCGTCACCTCCATTCCGCGATACAACGTTGGGGGGGGGGGGGGGAGAATTGTGCCTCGTGGCAATTGAACCCCGGCTCTTCAAGCAGCCCCCTGGTGTTAGGGGGGTCTGGGCAGATCGGTCCGAAAGGCGAGCGGGAGAGAGCGCGGCAGTGCACATAGCGAGGCAGAGAGGCAGAGAGGCGCATCGGAGTCGGCGGTGGGCGCGGAGAGACGCGCGCGCACGGACAGAACGAGCCACAGACAACACGAAGGGACACAACGGGGGGACAGACGTGCGGACAAACAGTGAGACGTGAATTATAAAAAAGTAGATTTTATATAGGGCATTAATGCTAATAGCGTCCCATAACGCTGTACATTAATGATTTATTTTGACTTTAAACTTTTGTGACTGCAGGAATTCATATTATTGGTTCTTTTTTTTACGTGACTTTACCGAAAGAACCAAAAATATAAATTATGTATATAAGGATCGAATGCCATATAAAGCTACTACCAAGCAAATGATAACTCTACTACTACCAAGAAAATTCGAAAAATGTATAAACAAATGAAGAAATGGCACTCACAACAATAAAGCCCAAAAAACTAAGAAAAATTTGAAAAAATATTAATGAGTCCATTCGGTCTCAACACATCCCAGACCACGATACCAACTTCCCAACCAATCCAGCCAGAAAAAAATCACAGGAGTGGAGAGAGAGAAACAGGGAGAAACTTTCCCCCCGGGGTAAGTCAAAAAAACCCATCAAAATAAATAAATGAGTCAAATCGGTCTCAACACATCCCAGACCACAATACTAACTTCGCCAACCAAAAAACCTTCACAGGAGTGGAGTGAGAGAGACGGGGAGAGAGGCGTCCCCCCCGGGGTAAGTGACAACACCGCCTCTAATCCAGCAGTGTTGGGGGCAGCAGCGAGGGCTGGTGAATCATCGCTCACAAGTTGCGTGTGTTGCGACGACCATGCACACGGATTGCTGGATCGCAGGCTCGCGTGAGATAGCGAAGCCTTGGGGGAAGGTGTTCATCCAGCAGTGGATCGACCAGGGCTCGTCATGACGACGATCGATTCAATTCAAGCATAATAACAATACAGGAAGTGAACCACGTGATGCCATTTTTTACATTTAAAATGTAAAACATAAATCAAGGAAAAAAAATGTTTTATTTAGCAAGGTATTCATTTCACCCAGATTAACTTTTCAGGCCTCCATTAAACATATTGTGCTTCCATTTGTTTAATGAAACTGCGCCCACAACGCCCTCCCCGAAAGTAAAAGGAAATCTTGGAAAAAAAAAGAAACGGACCAGAGCGAGAAAAGAAATGAAGGCACGCTAATGATGATGACGATCATCATCACCACCACCGCCACCACCACCACCACGCAGTGAGCAATTATTTTACAATTTACAAAATGAATAAACATCCGATCTGCTCCTCTCTCCGCCCTCCTCGCGAGGCCCCGAGGCCACAATCGACGTCGCAGGGTTCTCGAAGCGACGACGCTGGAGGCTGCTCCACACGAACATTCACCCCGGGATAATGCGCCACCAACTCCGGGTCTCGTCACAGCTCGGAAGCTAAAAGCGCGAGGCGGTTTGGATAAGTGCACGGATGGGGTTACCACCACCACCACCACCGCCGCCGCCGCCACCAACCAACCACTCGTGCTCACCGTTCACGACAGGGTTTTCACAAGGAGGCCAGACCTCGTTCAGATTGACATGCTGCACCAATATGTCACCGCGATGTCCCTAAGATCTGGGCATGATGCAGATCTTCTCTGCTATTCCCAGGTCGAGGTTTCGGTCTATGGGTGACCGAGATTTTCCCAGTGTAGCCCCCAGGCTATGGAACTCCCATCCGCGAGACGTCAGTGAACTTTGTGAGTCTGTGAACATTTTGAAATGCGCCTTATAACCCATTTATACGCTTCCGCTTATTAAACGTTCAGTTAATTTAGTAAATAATTATTAAAACGTATTTATAATTGTATTTTTATGCTTAGTGTCTGCTGCTGCTGTGTCCTCTACAGCGCTTTGAGATCCTTTATGAAAAACGCGACATGAAGGAAATATTTTCATTTAAAGCTTTCGCGACTGCAGGGATTCATCTTCTTGGTTCTTTCGGTAAAGTCACATAAAAGAGAGATAATAAAATAATATAAAATTAAACAATAAAAATTCTCACGACGTTTCGACTGCAACACAAGCAATCATCATCAGGTGTGAAATCCACAAATGTTATTGCTGTGGATTGTTTTATATTTATATTATTTTATTTTATTATCTCCCTTCTACGTGACCTTATCGAAGGAACCAAGAATATGAAGGAAATTATGAATTATTATGAATTATTACAATTATATAATTCGGGATCGAACTCAGGCCGCTGGTTTCGCCCAAGGCTTATGATTTCATTGATTTACATATAAAAAGATCCCCCCGTATCGCCTCAGCAGACTCATAATACATGTTTTTTTGGGATAAATCGTCCTTAATGTAGGTTGTTTGGGTTAGATGGCGGAAATAGAAATGTGTTGTTAATTCTCCACCACCCGACACAGCCAATTAATAAGGCTTGTCACGTAAACACAACGTGCCAATTCGTTACCACTTCAGCCCACCGCTTGTGTGTTGGGGAGCAAATCCACATTATTCACCATTTGAGTGCTGTGAGGTTTCGCTGGCAGTTACATGTAACATCATCGGGCGATTTTGCCAGAAAAAAACCCCCTTCTTGTGAACTAGCTACACAACCCGGCTTCGCCCGGGACTTGGATCCACCACGCCCGGCCACCTTTGTATCCCCAGTGGCGATGTTTACACACCGTGCCAGGTACTCATTTTAAGGTTGAGTCGACCTAGGGGAGGCCCAGGACCGATTCAGATAATCGTCACTGGTGTTGGCCGTGAGCGGGAATCGAACCCGTGTCGCCGCGTTCATAGCGCAGCGTAGCGCAAACCGCTACACTACCGCTATACCCACACTCTCACGTACACTTACGCGCCCTCCACCTACCCACATGCCTACCGATCTACCAACCCGTCCATGATTTGCCCTCCGACCCCGTCGGTGTGCCGTGACGTCCTCCAAAGGTGCTCGCGAACATGGAACCGACAATCCGCGACACTCGATATGGGAGCAGGGGAGATTATTTTTTCGTCTCTCAGTCTGTCCATCCATGTCTGTATTAGCCGTATGCATAGGAGGCTCAATTTTGGAGGAGGCTCGTGAAGGACACCACTGGGGCGGTCAGAGGCCGCCGGCCTCCAACAACAGCGGAGGGCAGGGGATGGACGCTCACAACAACGAGCGGAGCGCCGGGCGGATTAAAACGCAGCAATTTGGCAGAGTAGGGGGCACATCTAGTGGTGCGTCTACCGGTCATCTCAGTCAACCCCCCCCCCCCCCCCCCATGGTACCTGAGTTTGTCCCGTGATCTACTGCCAGTAGCGAGAGCCTTCCACAATTCACGTGACGGCCTCAAGGTGCACCTAGTCTGGCACTCGTGCCGTGGTGACGTCAAAGCCACTTTGTGGCAAATGGCTGTTGTTGTGTGGGCGTGTGTGTGTGTGCGCTACGAACCCGTCCACCCGAGTTCAATTCCCGCTCACGGCCAACACCAGTGACAATTATTTGTAACCGGTCTTGGGACTCCCCTAGGTCGACTCAGCCTCAAATGAGTACCCACTGGGGAGACAAAAGCGGCCGGAGCGTGGTGCTGGCGACCCAACCCCTCGTGTGCCGTGTCGGCCTCAATAGGTGCTACTCGCTAGCAGCTCTTGTCCCAACAAGTCCGTGAAAGCTATACGGGGGATCTTCGTCTCTTTGTGTGTGTGTGTGGGTGTGTGTTTGTGGGTGTGTTTGGGTGGGTGTGTGTGTGGGTGTGTGTGGGTGTGTTTGGGTGGGTGTGTGTGTGGGTGTGTGTGGGTGTGTGTGTGTCTGGGTGTGTGTGTGGGTGTGCATGTGGGTGTGTGTGTGGGTGTGTGTGTGTGTGGGTAGTGTAGCGGTTAGCGCGCCGCGCTATGAACCTGGCGACCCGGGTTCGATTCCCGCTCACGGCTAACACCAGTGACGATTATCTGAAACGGTCCTGGGCCTCCCCTAGGTCGACTCAGCCTTAAATGAGTACCTGGTGCGGTGTGTAAACATCGCCACTAGGGAGACAAAGGCGGTCGGGCGTGGTGCTGGCCACCCACCCCCTCGTGTACCGTTCTGGCCTTCATAGGTGCTCGCTAACAGCACTTGCCCCTACAGTCTGTTCAGGCTATACGGGGGATCTTTGTCTTTGTCTTGTGTGGGTGTGTGTGTGTGGCTGTGTGTGTGGGTGGGTGTGTGTGTGTGTGTGGCTGTGTGGGGAGCGGTAGTGTAACGGTTAGCGCGCTGCACTACGAACCTGGCGACCCGGGTTCGATTCCCGCTCATGGCAAACACCAGTGACGATTATCTGAACCGGTCCCGGGCCTCCCCTAGGTCGACTCAGCCTTAAATGAGTACCTGGTTCGGTGTGTAAACATCGCCGCTAGGGAGACAAAGGCGGTCGTGCGTGGTGCTGGCCACCCACCACCTCGTGTACCGTTCCGGCCTTCATAGGTGCTCGCTAACAGCACTTGGCCCTACAGTCTGTTAAGGCTACACGGGGGATATTTTTTATATTTGTGTGTGGCTGTTTGGGTGTGGGTGTGTGTGGGTGTGTGTGGGTGTGTGTGGGTGTGTGTGGGTGTGTGTGGGGGTGTGTGGGGGTGTGTGGGGGTGTGTGGGTTTGTGGGTGTGTGTGTGGCTGTGTGTATGTGGGTGGATGGTGAACGGACGCCACGCGAACACGACGCGTGAACCGCGCGGACCCAAAAAGAAAGCGACTCCCACCGGAGCAGAGCAGAGCGCCGCGTTCATTTGCATCCGGTAACTACCTCCCTGGGGTGTTCACCTATGCGGCATTGGGGGAGGGGGGGGGGCAGGATTGGTGGCGGTGTTAGGGGGGGGTGGTGCAGGTTAAAAATTACCGCCACCACCACCACCACAGTCCCATCATCAACAACAACTTCTGCATCCCTCCTCGCCCGCTACCTCTCTCCCACCTCCCGCCACAACCCCCATCCCCCCCCCCCCAACACCCCCAAGGGAAATCAGCGGCGTTGTTATACAAAAGTGCTCGGAGTTTGCTCCTGATGTGGCTGGAGGTATAATTGGAAATGAATGTTTGATTGGCCTGGGCGCGCGTTCAACCGGCACCGCCGACGTCGCTTCTTGGAGATTAAAAGAAACGCGTCTGAGAGAAGAACAAGAAGAAACCACCCCCCACCCACCCACCCAAACTGATTGAAATAGTAAAAAAATATAATTATAATGATGTGGTTGTCTTAGCCGTGGCTTGTCTGTGGCCAAATCAAGCGGCAAATGGGAACGGGGCGTTTCTGTGCCGAGTGAAGCCCAAAACTCTGCGCTTCCAGAGGAGCAGAGAAGGAAGACAAAGGCGTCGCGGCCAGCGAATGCATTGGACCGGCGTGGTGAAGTATGGTCGAATATCGCTCACGGCGCCGCAATGCGCGGGGAGGCTCTTCGTCTCGAAGTGGATTGATACGTTCGCCGCACTGCACCTGTGAACCTAAACATCAGCACTAGGGAGAGACAAAGGCGGTCGGGCGTGGTGTTGTCCACCCATCCACCCACCATCTCGTGTGCTGTACAAGTGCTGTTAGCTGCTCGGTAACAGCACTTGCCCCAACAGCCTGTTAAGGCTATACGGAAGAGCTTTGTCTCTTTTTGTTTGTTGTTTCTCGCTTAAGTTTTGGAATGTGATGATATTGCTGCACGGTATTTATTTAAACCTCGGGGAAAATGGCACTTTTGGTCTCAATGGGCTCTTGGCTGGTCATAAACAACAAACACCGACAAACAACAACAACACCAACTAAACAATATAATTGGAAAACCCAATGCACGTGGACGGTGGAGTTTTTCTCCTCCCCCTCCATCCACGTACGGGAGCCCACGGCGAGTGGCTGACTCTGCCCCCACATTAAAATGAAATGTGTTTTCAGTCCATTGATCCATTATTGGCCTCGCAGACGCTCAACGACGAGCGGCGTTTGTTAAATGACGCGTACTCGCAGAGGTTAATATGAGTTCGAAGACCGATAGTCAACGTTTGAAAGATTGCGTCGCAAATTACTTCAACGGAAGAGAGCGAGCGAGCGAGAGAGAGAGAGAAAACCCACCAAAGGTAACATCGTCCCCAACATAGCGACGGATGGATGGCCACGAGAAGGCTGTGGCTGCGTTCACTTTTAGCGCCGCACAGAGGCAGCTGCCATCGGGGGGGGGGGGGCTCCCCTAGGCTAAAAACAAAGCGTGCGCCCTGGAGTCGCCGTCGCTGCTGCTGTTGTTGCTGCTGTTGCTGCTGCTGTTGCTGCTGCTGTTTCTGCTGTTGCTGCTGCTGCTGTTGCTGCCAGACAAACTAAATTACTTCCCGACGGGTTTGTGAAGGCGGCTGGGGGAGGGGGGGAGGCCGCGGACGTGAGGGAGAGGGCGCGGTACAACTGCGCTACCCTTGCCACCAATCACGGCTGTTGTGGAGTTTCGGTTGAGTGAGGAGTGCATCCCTCCATCCATCACTCCACTCGCCCCCTCTCCCCCTCACCCCTCCTCTGTCTCTCTGGCGTAAAGCCACCAAAATGTGCCCGTTATAAAATACCAGAGCAGTGGGCGGGGCTACCTGAGCAGTGGGCGGAGCTACCTGGTCAGTGGGCGGAGCTACCTGGTCAGTAGGCGGAGCTGACGGACGGTGGGAGGGGGGGGGTTACCTCCAGCCCCCTTGCCATCTGTCCTGGTTGAGTCGCCGGACACAGATCGGTAGCTGTGTACGCGCGGCGCGCCTCAGGAACTCGACGAGGGAGAGATGCCGTGCACCACGGGGGAATGGTGTTCGCTGCTGGGTTACTGATGGGATGGGGGTGGGATGTGCCCCCGTCGTGATTGACAGGACACGGCTGTGATTTGCCTGCGAGGCAGTCGCAGGCTTAGCGCATCGTAATTCTTCGGTGCCCCGGGTCGATTCGTATCACTGAACACCTCCGTGCAGGGCCCGTCTCTCTCCGGCTCTCTCTCTCTCTCTCGCCATCTCCTCGTGCGCTCTCTCTCTCTCTCCACCGATCGCCCTCGCTCTCGCCACTCTCCTTATTGCATTCCCTCCAGCGCAAGCTCCAAATCCCCTGGCTGGTGAAATAAGCAATCTCTGAGCGCGATTTCTTGACCACACACGCCACTGTGTGTGTGTGTATAGAGGCCTGTGGGGAGCGGTAGTGTAGCGGTTAGCGCGCTGCCAACACCAGTGACAGCGATTATCTGAACCGGTCCTGGGCCTCCCCTAGGTAGACTCAGCCTCAAATGAGTGCCTGGTGCGGTGTGTAAACATCGCCACTAGGGAGACAAAGGCGGCCGGGCGTGGTGCTGGCCACCCACTCCCCTGGTGTACCGTTCCGGCCTTGATAGCTGTTAACAGCACTTGCCCCAAAAATATGCTAAGGCTATACGGGGGGGGGGGGGTCTTTATGTTCCTGAATTGCCTAGTAAATATGGCAGTGGTACCGACGAATTTGTTTTGTTTGGCAGCTTCGCCAAGGCAGCGTCACGACAACAACAAAAAAGCGCGTTTATCTGAGAAGGAATCGACCAAACATTTCACTGTGGCAAGGGCCGTCTTGGCAAAGGGCCTCGAGACTTCACGAGGTTTTCCTGGGTAAGTTCATGGTATTGTTACTGACTATTTCGCGGCTACCGCGTTGAGTCAAGCTACAGGAGGGGGGTGCCTTGGGAGGAATTTGGTGGGGCGGGTATTTTGGTCCAGATATTAAATCTCAGATGGCTTCCCCATGGGGAACCCTGGGGCAGGGATCACACAAAGACAAAGATCCGCCGTATAGCCTTAACAGACTGTAGGAGCAAGTGCCGTTAAGCGAGCACATATGAAGGCCGGAAGGGCACACGAGGGAGTGGGTGGCCAGCAGCACGCACAGCCGCCTTTGTCTCTCCCAGTGGCGATGTTTACTACACCTCGCACCAGGTTGCCATTTGAGGCTGAGTCGACCTAGGGGGAGGGCCCAGGACCGGTCCAGATAATCGTCCAGATAATCGTCACGCGGTGTTGGTGGCCGTGAGCGGGAATCGAACTCGGGACAACGGATTCGTAGCGCGGCGCGCTAACCGCTGCACCACCGCTCCCCACACACACAGGCGCGCGCGTGTAAACTCGTAAATGTCCACGATATGCAAGAAAGTAGCCGAGAGGCAGTGCAAATTTACGCACAGTAAATCCGCGCTCTTCATATCCACGTGGAATTACATCAAAGCGCCACCCCCACCACCGCCGCCGCCCCCGCGATGAAATCGATGCTCGTAAATAATACTCGGTCGCTTCCAAACTCACAAATATATAATCATAGCAATAAATTATTGTCACAATAATAAATATAGAAGTCGATCTATCGCGGCGTGTTCGCAGATGCTTTTAAATAAAATAAAAACCACATCAATATTCACTCCTTTGTTTGTCGGCGTAATTCAAAGGAAAGTAACACATCCGTTGCTTCAACTTATATGGCAGTTAGTCGCTAATGTTATTATTTGTCAAACAAAGATATATATTTACACAGGTATACTGAAGGCTACTCACTATTTTTCGATTTAAAGCTTTCGTGACTGCAGGGATTCATCTTCTTGGTTCTTTCGTTAAAGTCACGTAGAAGGGAAAAGATAAAATAATAATAAATAAATAATTAGATAATAACATTATCACGACGTTTCGGCCACAACGCAAGCATCCGTCCTCAGGTGAAGAACATGTTTGTCAGACGCTGTCTTTCCGACAGACCTGTTCTTCACCTGAGGACGGCTGCTTGCGTTGTGGCCGAAACGTCGTGAGAATTGTATTATTTTATTATGTTTTATTATTTTATGATCTCCCTTCTACGCGACTTTACCGAAAGAACCAAGAAGGCTACTCACTATGTTATTCGTACAGTATCTATATGTACTTGCAACGCGCACGTAACGTCTCGTGAACGGCCAAACTTTTTTTAAACATTAGAATGCGGATTTCAATTATAAAAAAAAAAACTTTTTTATCCCTTCAAGAATATTTATTCGGTAATTTTTTTCTCACAGATGTTCAATTCGAGTGCATGTAGATGGCCAACGTGTAAGCAGTTTGCCTACCAGCTAATGGTTAATTTAGAGAGGAGTTGGAGGCATTTATTTATAATTCCGTTCGTCTGTAAGTATAATGAATGTCAACAAATTACTCAAAGCCTAGCTAAGTCTCTCGACTCCTTTTCAATTAACCTATATACTCATATCTCTCAAAGCTCGACTCAATCAACCGGTGTATCCTACTGCACTCATACAACTCTATTTAACCGAGCCCCATTCACTCTCATTGAGTTCTATTGAACTATCCTCTCTCTCCCCTCTGTCCCCTCTCTTCCCTCTCCATCCTCTCCTCTCTCCTCGCTCTCTCTCCCACCTCTCGACCGTTCGTTTCGCTCCCCTCGTCGTCCTCTTTCCCTTCCTCACCTCCGCTCACTCGGCCTTCGCTCTGCCTCTCCCGCTCCCCCCCCCCCTCTCTCTCTCTGAGCCCTCAGGGAGGGCGAAAGAAACACAAGACTCAGGATGCTCCGTGCGCTGTGGCGTTTCTGTTTTGTTTTCACATTTATTTAAGCAGGTTACAAAAAACAACCCCTTGAGGTTAAAAAAAATATCTTTTAGCGAGGAGGACCTGGCAATAAGTCAGCAAGAAAATTAATGACCACACACACACGCAATGCGAAATAGTACCATACAAAACATGAAAACCACAATTACAATGGTCAATGACATTTTCTTCTGTCGGAGCTTTGAAGTCAGATGGCGATACACTCTTCTCCAGTTTTCAAAATCTTTCGCAATTAAAATGTTGTAATTCACTCCAGGTCCAAGGAGCATGATAGGAAAACGATTGTTTCCCCATGTCAGTCCTTGCCATAGGGACTGTTAAAGAGAGCATTGACCGGCAACGAAGGCTGTCGGGTTGTGATGCTGTGATGCTTGTGTTCGCTGTGAACAACGAAATGTAGGGAGGAGGCCAAGTACTGCCTTGCACGCGAACATTTACGAGTGTGTCAGCCGTCTGGTGTCTTACCTGGCTAACAAGCGCCATGACCTCGCCAACTTCGCATGTGCTCAGGCGAAGATGGCGGTGTACAGAACGAGGAAAAAGATTCTGGAAGGGGTGACACTGACGGCTGCTCTGTGCTTCCAGTGTTCAGAGGCCTGCTCAAGGCGCGGCTCCGGCTGGAGCACGCATACCACACACATGCCGGTGATGTGCACGTCTTCTTCGAACGCTGGGGAGCCGGAAAAGCCCCTCCCTGTACCACCGTGGACGGCACCCTCGTGTTCACCTTCTGAAGCGCTCGCTCGTCACCGTGGCGTGCGCGATGACCACCACAGCCACCACGTGACTTTTCTTTCGTGTTGTGTGCGGTGCTTTTAGCGCTACAGCGCGTAGATTTGTAGCGTTTATTTTCATTTGTTTGCTGGTGACTTTGTGTATTTCATATCGCAATCGCCTCCAGTGCTTTTGCTGCTGGCGGCAATAAAAGTTGCTTAAAAGTCAAAGCCTGGTGTGAAGGGAAGACCACTTCACCATGGCATGCCAGAGAAAGCTGATGGTAAGAAGAGAGAGGGGAGGGAGATAGGGAGGGCGAGGGAGGGAAGGGAGGATGGAGGAGTCGGGAGAGAGGGTGACAGAGGTGAAGGTGGAGAGGGCAGCGGTTGTGTTTGCACTTTGGCGCGCTGCGCTACGAACCTGGCGAGCCGAGTTCGATTCCCGCTAACGGCCAACACCCAGTGACGATTATAACTGAACCGGTCCTGCGCCTCCCCTAGGTCGACTCAGCCTCAAATAAGTACCTGGTGGGGTGTGTAAACATCGCCAAAAGTCTGTTGCGGCTGTACGGGCGATCTTTGTATTTTGGTATTTTGAAATTCTTTCGCACTTTACGTAGCCAACCGTAGTCATCGGAGGTGCGGGAGAAGGGCAATTTGTTTGTTATTATTGTTTTATTTTGCGAAGTAATAGGGTTTTCATTTGCTTGGTATGTGTGTGTGGTGGACTTGCCGATGACTGGTACCAGCGGTGTCAAGATCGGCCTCTGTGAAGGAGGCTCGTGAAGGACGCCGCTGCTACTGGGCAGTTGGAAGCAGTCGCCCTCCAGCAACAACGGAGGGCAGGGGAGCGATGCTCACAACAACGAGCGGAGCGCCGGGTGACTAAAACACAGCAAGTTGACTCAGTAGGGGATACAGCTGGTGGTGCATCGGCCAGTAATTTCAGTCGGTCAACCCAAGGCACCTGCTGGGTCTGTCCCGTGACCTCAGGCCAAGCGGGGCGTTAGACACTTCACGTGGCCTTGACGTGCACCTAGCCTGGCACAAGTGGCGTTGTAACGTGAACGCCACTTCGTGGCGAATGGCGGTTGTTGCTGTTGTTGGACTTCATTCGCGCCGTGCCAAGCCAACCGCGTACATGGGATTTGGTCCTTATATATTATTAATCCACAGCGTTGTGGGATGCTGTTGGCATGAATGGGGTTATATAAAGTAAAAGTATTATAATAAAATAAATTAGTTTTGGAGGCGTTTGAGAGATAGACTCACGGTGATGACACCACCTTTACTCTTCGATTTAAGACCGACACAGGAGGACTTATTCACAGTTATGGCTATCGCCTGATGAAGCTGGTTGATGTTGTTGTTGTAATCACCAGCGAAACGTCACAGCACTCGAATTGTAAATGTTGTGGGTTTACTCTCCAACACACAACCGATGTGCTGAAGCAGTAACGCATTGGCGCGTTTTTTTTCTATTTACGTGACAAACCTTACTAATTGACGGCGGGTTTAACGACACATTTTTAATTTTCGCGATCTAACCCAACAAAAAAGAAAACCTTTATCACGGAAAACATTGGTCGCGAAAGCCGTCCTACTACGTGTTAAACTGGTGAGAGAGAAAGAGAGAGGTGGGAGAGAGGGGGAGTGAATGAGGAGGGTGGAGCAGGGGGGTTATCGGGTCGCTGCATCAGAATTCGGTGGTGCGCGGTGCGATTGGGCAAATATAGAACGCAGATCCGCTCATCAAAAATCCTCTACTTAAACCTTCTTCTTACTCGCGGTGCCTGGACGCACACATTTTGTTTTTTCCGCAGGCGTCACCGTCGATGCAATTTGTTGTTTGTTTGTTGTTGTTGTTTAACTCCCCTTCTCTGTGGTCGCACGCGAGAGGGTTGGCGAGGTTAATAAGCTGGCGTGCTCGACGCATAAGTAATGCGTGCGTCGATGATGTTAATGCGATAACGGAGACAATTCATTGCACGCGCGTGGCGCACTCACATTCATCCATTCGCTCGCTCACTCGCTCGTTCGTGGCGAGCGAGCGATGCAATTATTTTTAATGTCGGATGTCCCGGTTTATTTTTTGGCACCGTTTCATAAGGAACGCGCGCGGTTAAAATGGAGAGATGATTCACTTAAATGCGTAAAAGCGTGAGTCAACGCGAGCATTGGCGATCCGTTAATAGGAGGAGGAGGCCCGTTGCCCTTCATTGTACAATTGTGCGCGGTCGTGGGTCAACCCACTGCTGGATGAAGGCCCCTCTCCCCATAAAGGCCACCAATATGTTAGTTTGGGGGTGGCGGGGCGTGTACATCACGGACACGTGCGCGCACAGGTACACGTGAAGACAAAGAGAGCCTCCAACAGAATGTCGGAGCAAGTGCTGTTAGCGAGCCCATTGGGTGGGAGGTTGGGAAAGTGGCCCGCACCAGATTCGAATTGAAGGCCGAGTCAACCTAAAGGAGGGGGCGGAGTGGTGAGGTTGGAGTGGGAAGGACCGGTTCAGGTATTGATGTTGTGCTGTGAGTACTCGGGTCACCGCCGCGTTCGTAGCGTAATGCCCTAACCGCTGCACCACCGCTCCCCACACTATAGCTCAGCCGCAATGTAACTCATCACACCGCGCGTGTTAAGCACGCGTCGCACTCTGCGTGGGGAGCGGTAGTGTAGCGGTCAGCGCTACGCTGCGCCACCAACCCGGCCAACACCACTGACGATTATCTGAACCCGAGGTCGACGCAACCACCAGAGTGTGTAGTAAACATCGCCACCGGTGAGACAAAGGCGGTCGGGCGTGGTGGTGGCCACCCAACACCTCGTGAGCCGTGCCGGCCTTCATAAGTGCTGCTCGCTACCACCACTTGCCCCAACAGTCTGTTACAGTCTACACGGGGGATCTTTGTCTTTTGTTACGGTGACCTCGCGCTGTGAGTGCGACGCAGGGAAGGAGCATTATCCCACCGCTCGCTCCGAGCCGCCCTTCACGAGCTCTTCTTGAAAGGATTTCGCCAAGATTGGGGAAAGCAAGATAGCCATTTACGGGCAAGTATCTTGCAAAACGGCCCCGGTCTAAATATACCGAGAGAAACGCAAGCACGGTGCGTAAAGTAATAATAATAAAACATAATAAAATAATTCTCACGACGTTTCGGCCACAACGCAAGCAGCCGTCCTCAGGTGGAGAGCAGGTCTGTCGAGAAGACAGAGTCTGAAGACTGAAGACTCTGTTTTTTATTATTATTTTATTATTTCCAATCGCGAAACAAGCTGGCAGGCCAGTCCACGGAGGGAGCCTCATAGACCGTTCGAAAAATCAGGACATTGCGAGGCATGTTCTAAAAAGCGGTCAACTCGCAAACCAGCACACAACAACAACAACAAGAACAACAACAACAACAATCGCCGTCGTTTCGCCACCAAGAGGGAGCCGCGGTGGCGAGATGTCATCTTCCTCGCCTGAGTGGGGAGGGTGGGAGGGGTGGGGCTGGGTGGGAGGGGTGGGGCTGGGTGGGGAGAGTGGGGCTGGGTGGGGAGAGTGGGGCTGGGTGGGGGGTGGGAGGGGTGGGGCTGGGTAGGAGGGGTGGGGCTGGGTGGGGAGGGGCTGGGTGGGGAGGGTGGAGAGGGGCTGGCTGTACCGCCTTCTCGTGGCGAGCCAGGGGGTCACGGCACCTCCTAGGCGCTCACGGTCACGGGAGTTCCACAACAGCGTCTGTATGTGTGTGTGTGTGCGCGGTGAGCCACCAAGTCATCGCTGCTGCCCCCATCACAGTGCTGGATTCCAGGCAGCAGCCACGTGTAGCGGGCAGCGTCGCCGCCACTATTCCAATGAGTCGAGTTATCTCCTCTTCTCGCTGTGTGATCGGGACTCGAATGTGAGCGACTCAATTCGATTCCTGAAACAGAACAAGAAGAATAAGAAAAACTGCCAGCACGTGGAGCGAAACGTCGGACATTTCGTAACAAGCCCGAAAGAAGAAAAACCCGCAATAAAATGACTTCGGTAGTGAGCGCGACCGCGGGGTCCGGACCAATTTCGGAGACAAGAGTCGAGGGACACGCACAGAGAGAGAGAGAGATGAGAGAGATGAGATGAGGTTTCAGACTCGGCGAGCAGGCGAGTGACACACGTACCCAGCTCTCATCGAGGAGGAGAGAGAGAGAGGAATGAGAGAGAGAAAAGGGAAGAGATCCCATTTGTGAGCGCGGAGAATTGAGATTGATTCGTGGGAAGGCTCAGATGAGCAGAGAGGCAACATTCGCTGTCGCCACCGCGCACTTTCACAGCTCCAGGGCTGCCCTGCCGAGCGTGATCGGAATGAGAGATCGGTGATGCTGACTGGGCGAGTGAGCGTGCGCGTGTGTGTGTGTCTGTCTCTGTGTGTGTGTGTGGGGAGCAGTAGTGTAGCGGTTAGCGCTATGCTGCGCTACGAACCTGGCAGACCCGGGTTCGATTCCCGCTCACGACCAACACCAGTGACGATTAGGTGAACCGGTCCCGGGCCTCCCCCAGGTCGACTCAGCCTCAAATGAGTACCTAGTGCGATGTGTAAAAATCGCCACTAGGGCGACAAAGGCGGCCGGGCGTGGTGTTGACCTTCATAGGTGCTCGCTAACAACACTTGCCCCTACAGTCTGTTAAGGCTATACAAGGGGTCTTTGTCTTTGTGTGTGGAGGAGGCTCGTGAAGGACGCTGCTGCTGGGCAGTTGGGGGCGGTGGCCCTCCAACAACCACGGAGGGCAGAGGAGCGACGCTCACAACAGCGAAGCGGAGCGCCTGGCGGATAAAACACAGCAGGTTGGCACAATAGGGGGTCACAGCTGGTGGTGCATCGGCCAGTCATCTCAGTCAGTCGACCCGTGGCACCTGCTGGGTCTGCCCCGTGACCTCTTGCAAGCGGGCGTTCGACACTTCACGTGGCCTCAACGTGCACCTAGCCTGGCACAAGCGCTGTGGTGGCGTCACCGCCACTTAATGGTGAATGGCAGTTGTTGTTCAAGTTCATTTTCAAGTTAATTTATTAGGTTTAGCCCTGTGAGCTATTCGGCTCTTGAATCGGGTGAGCGGTGGTGTAGCGGTTAGCGCTACGAACCTAGCAGACCAGGGTTCGATTCCCGCTCACGGCCAACACCAGTGTGGATTATTGAAGCCGGTCCCGGGCCTCCCCCAGGTCGACTCAGCCTCAAATGAGTACCTGGTGCGGTGTGTAGACGCTCACAGCACTTGCCCCGAAATTCTGTTCAAGGCTATACGGGGGATCTTTGTCTTTGATCTGGCTGGGATAGGCGTCGGGATAATAATCATAATTACAATCCTCATAATCGACTAGTTTCTGTTTAATGTTATGAATTGCTTGCTTTTATCATCATCACCCAACATCATCCTAATCATGACGTTTGTATATCCGTCAATTATTAGTTAATGATCCGTATCGTTTCAACCGCTTTGTGAAATCATCACAATCACCATGGTCATGACCAATTTTTCATTTATACCAAATGCTTGATAGAGTTATCACAGTTCTCTAAACAGCTCTCTTTATTCACTACAGCAATTTTGCTGTGGCGGTTCTACCTGAAGACGGAGGCTCGTGTTGCTTCCGAAACGTCGTGATTTAATTTAGTTGTTTTCATTGAAATTTGTTTTATTTTATTTTAATTTTCACCTACGTGACTTTACCGAAAAAACTAAAAGTATGGATCCTTGCAGTCACGAAAACTTCAAATCTAGAGTTATCATCACCATCATCATCAGCGTCGTCATTATTAATTGTCTATGTGTAACGACGCCCGAAACACGTCCTTGTCTTTACCAAGGGCCTTTATTGGTGGACACGAACCCTCTTCTTGAGACCCCAACTCCATCTTCCCTCCCAACGTCCCTGGCCCTTGTGCTGTCCCCTTTCATATCCCTCGAGCCCCCCCCCCCCCTTTTCTCGAAGGTTCGCTCACCCCATTTCCCTCAGCCAATCCCCGTCCTCCTTCTCCAACGATTCCCCCACCCCCCCCCCCGTCGGGCAAACCTCGTTCCCCCCCCCCCCCACCTTCTTCGTTTGCATTTCTCCATCCAATCCCTTCCCTTCAATCCTCTGCCTCCAGCCAATCCTCTCTCAGGCCTTCCGCCACCAATCGGAGGCCTCGATTATCGTCCGGACAGCACGGGCAGGTGGTCTATTGTTTTCGCTCTTTACATATCCACTTGATATCCAGTGCCGGTCGAAGCTAGTGCGGGGCCTGTAGCATTATCTTATAAAGGGGTCCTAAATAAAGATAAAAACATGTAAATATTAAAACACAATTTTTTTACTTGCATAGGAAAGTACAGTAATTGTGTTTTTTTATAATTTGCCATATAACCGGATAATACGATAAATCGCTATACTTAAACACCCAGTCGTTCATAAAAGTTGAAGGCAGTGTAGTACTATTGTAATAGAGCAAGTACAGAATCACTGAACCGGAATTGATAGCTTGAAAGCATTTAGCGCGGAGCCCTTGAAAGTTCGGGGCCCGTAGCATATGTAGCTACTTTTGCTGCTCGGATAATCCGACACTTCTGCTATCAAATACTGGATTAAGTAATCATCGGCAGCCATTCGCCTATCATTCTATTTTCTTACATTTATTTTACCGGCTTAGGCCCACTGAGCTATGTAGCTTTTTTTCAGAAGCGACAATTCGAGTATGACGTTTCGCTTGATGATGACAACCAGCTTCGTCAGGCGATAGCCAGAATTGTGTAGAAGCCCTCCTGTGTCGGTCTTAAAAATATGTCATTTTGAATGTATATATAATATAAACACAAATTGACGCCATTCGTGCTCAATTGCAACCAGCGTCAACAAGCGAGCGTGATATTTATGAAGGGTCGATCTCTTTACGCGAGGGGGTGGCGTTATCCGTGCTGATTTCACACGGAGAGACGTTAAACTCCATCAACGCTTTCCGCAGGCCCACACGCGCACACACAGACACAGAAACAAAACACAAAGTGGCTAAATGCCTCGGGATATTTTTCTAGAAACACAATCAAACTTCACTCGCGAGCTCCCCGCGGTCCATGCGTCTGATATCATTTGCCGGCGCGTTGGAGTTGTTGTTGTTGTTGTGTTGTTATTGTTGTTGTCTTACTTCCAGTGAAGTGTGTGATGGGTTCGCACGGCTACAATAATCCCTCGCCGCAGCTTGCAGCAAACCCTTCTTCGTCGTGGACGTTTCCAGGCACAGCGAAACAAAGGCGAATGGGGGGGGGGGGGGGCAGTGAAATCGAAGCTCTGAAACTGTTCCGAATTAATTTGCAGACATTCCGAATTAATTATTTTGATCAATAATTCACCGATTGTTTAATCCACTGAGTTACTATATAGCTCTTTTAATAAGCGACCTGGCTATCACAAATTATAGCTCAACGACGCGGCTTATCGTGTGGAAATGCACAGCAGCCAAATACTCCAAACGCGTGATGTTTGTTTATAAACGTGGAGTGGAAGAAACCGGAGAGCCCGGAGAAAAATCCACGTCACCACGGGGTGAGAGAAACACACCGCAAACTCCAAACATAAAGCGGGCGTCAGGGTCGGGATCGAACCCACGACCTCCTGTATACCAGGCGGGGTAGTTAACATCTCCTAGCCACTGCGGCATTGGAAGGAGAACAATATGAAAGCGACACGCAACCTCTTTCGATCTGTCCCGAAGCCCTCCCGTCGCGGCCAGCAGCAGACCTCCTCGGCATCGGCATTCGGGACTGCATCGCCATCGTCAGCAAGAATAGTAATTGGATACTCTTGGTAATTGTATCTGAGCTAACCTGTAACGCAATTCAGAATGGGAATTTACATTTATTTAGACATTTACACCTAACTGTCCGAAAACACTTCGTTACACGTGCTTCACCCACAGATGTTTATACTGGTAGGAACTCACTGGTTCCACCAGCCCACAGGGGATTATTGTGTCCGTCCGTCCGTCGTGCAGGGAGGGGCTGGGTGGGGAGGGGAGGTTGGGGAGGGGAAGTTGGGGAGGGTGGGGCTGGGTTGGGAGGGGAGGGTGGGGAGGAGCTGGGTGGGGGGTGGGAGGGGTGGGGCTGGGTGGGGAGGGTGGGGCTTGGTGGGGAGGGTGGGGATGGGCTGGGTGGGAAGGGTGGGGCTGGGTGGGGAGGGGCTGGTCACCCCGTGGTGCCCTTATAAAACTCAACGTTTAACCTACTCACGCCGGCTTGTGCCCGCCCTCACAGTCGGGCATATTTGCGGAATACACCACGCCGCTGTTGACCCTGGCCATTGACCGAGCAACCCAACGTTCCTACCAGTTCCCTCCGCAGGAATGTGTTTTTGTGTTGATCTTTGTTTTGCATGAAAAAATAAGAATCAGATGTGCAAACACCAAACAGAAACCTTTTGCGATGAAATCAAGTTACTGCATCAACCACGCACGGTTCTTGTCGTGAACATGCAAACACAACACGTGGCTCTGATCACTATCCACGGCATTGTCTTTGAAACTGATTGGCCTACACCAGAGGCAGCCTTCTTTTAGGGCCTCGTCTCACCACCAGTGTCAGAGCAGAGAACGCCCAAAAGTCGAAGCGTAGAAAGTGCTTGTGCTAAGGGGTCGTCCATAAATGACGTCACGCGATTTTGGACGATTTTTGACCGCCCCCCCACCCTCGTCACACGGCGTCACAAAAAGTCAGACCCACCCTCAAATATGACATCACAAAGCTCGGCCCCTCCCAAAAAAAATATATAAAACATGCTTCAAATCGCTTTAAACTCTTGTCATTGTAGTGCGTATTTAATGTGGCGCTGCCCTCTGATGTTGTAGGAGAAAACATGTATTAAAAGTCTATTTAATTAAGTAGAACGTGTTCTCTATATTTATTTAAAGTTGCGCATTTTGATGTGACGTCACATTCCTCAACCCCCCCCCCCCTTCGTCATACATCGTCACAAATATCTGACTCCCCCCCCCCCCCAGGTGCGTGACGTCATTTATGGACGACCCCTTAGTGCAGTAGTTGATTCCTTGCACAAGGCTTCTAGTTGGTGTTGGAACATCTTAACACCTCCTGATTTCATTGCCGGAAGGGGTGAACCCTGCTCTTGTTTTTTTTTCAAACTTTGATGCTGGCAACAAAAAGGGTAAATTTTTGTTTCGCCCTCCCCCCTGAATGTAGCGGCCCCAAGTCGCTGCAGACGCCACGCGAATCGCCGCTCAATTTAAGAACTCCCCGCGTCCGCCGTCACCGGAGCATTATACTTCACCACGCCGTTCGCCGCGCGTTGCTACAGCGGCTCATGGGGAGTCTCGGTACCATCGCCACTGATGTTAGCCGTGAGCGGTGCGCTGCGCGGTGCACTAAGCACGATGCTACCTCGTCGCAGAACGTGGGCACACACAGATCCCCCGTATACAGACTTCGCGGACTTTCTGGGCGAGCAGCTGTTATGAAGGCCGGCACGGCACACGAGGGGGGTGTTTCATCACCGCACCAGGTACTCGTTTAAGGCTCAGTCTACCAAGGGCACGTCCAGGACATGGTTCAGATAATCGTCAGTGGTGTTGGCCGTGAGCGGGAATCGAAGGCGGGTCGCCAGGTACGTAGCGCAGTGCGCTAAGCGTTGCACCACCGCTCCCCGCACACACACACACACGGACTCTCTCTCTCTCTCACACACACACTCACACACACACTCACACACGGACTCTCTCTCACACACACGCACACACACGGACTCTCTCTCTCACACACACACTCACACACAAACGAACACACACACATGGACTCTCACACACACACGCGCACTCACACACACACACGCACACACACACGCGCACTCACACACACACGCGCACTCACACACACACGCACACACACACACGGACTCACACACACACACGCACACACTCTCACACACACACGGACTCTCTCTCTCACACACACACACGCGCACTCACAGACACCACAGCCGCATATCGAGCGGCTCTCACAATGTGAATCGGAAGCATTTTGAGTCCCAATCCTCGTTGGGAGTTATTGTTGACTACCCAGCCCATCATCCGTGCAAGGTCGATAAAAAATTGGTACCACTTCGTGGGTATGTCAAACAGCGGTTGTGCCTGTGGAGGATACACTCATCCCCGCCATAGTAATGAGGAATTTCCACCACTTGCTCTCAGGGCTGCAGCTAAGTGGCGTACTATACCTGACGGCTCAATTTGAGCAGGGTGGCTAATGTAATCGCGCCGACTACACTCGTAACGTTACATCATCCCTCGCCAGGAGATTACCGCAAGAGCCGCGTGACAGATCAATGAGCATGGACATTACAATCACGGACGTAGAGGGCACGTTGCACAGAGGGAAGGATAGAGCAGTCATCGTTCCCTTGTGCGAGTCACTGGGTTTCTACGTGACGTTTCTGGGTCTCTATGGGCATCGATTCGGTGCTAAGTCTGTAGGGGTACCTGTGTTTGTGTGTGTGCCGTGCCGGCCTTTATAGGTGCTCGCTAACAGCACTTGCCTCTGCAGTCTGTTAAGGCTATACGGGGGATCTTTGTGTGAATTGGACTTTGGGGAGCGGCGGTGCAGCGGTTAGCGTTACGCTGTGCTTCGAACCCGGCGACCCGAGTTCGATTCCCGCTCACGGCCAACACCGGTGACGATCATCTGAACCGGTTCTTGGGCCTCTTCTAGGTCGACTCAGCCTAAAATAAGTACCTTGTGCGGTGTGTAAACATCGCCACTGGGGAGACAAAGACGGCCGGGCGTGGTGCTGACCACCCACCCCCTCGTGTGCCGTGCCGGCCTTCGTAGGTAGGTTCTGCTCGCGGCCAGCACTTTCCCCAACAGTTTGTTTTGGCTATACTGGGTGGGGGGGGGGATCTTCGTCTGTGGTGGTGATTGTGGTGATGATTGGTGGTGATGGTGGTGACGACGATGATATTTAACGAGACAATGTGCAGCCACGGGTTCCGCGAGAGACAGCGCCAATCACAGACGACCCCCGTGCATCCCGCGCGCGCGCGCGCTCCTCCGTCTTCCTCGTGCGGCACGACGGAGAGGCGACTCACTCCGAGCACTCAGCCGCATCTGTGTCAGACCGTCACTGGGCCCGAGTAGCTCCGGAGGGAGGAATGGGAGGGAAAGATGGGAGGGGGCGGGGGGGATGGGAGGGATTGGCGGTAGGGATGAAAGGGAGGGAGGGATGAGAGGGACGGATGGGAAGGATGGGAGGGGAGAGGGGAGGGATGGGAGGTAGGGATGAGAGGGAGGGGAGGGATGGGAGGGAGGGATGGGAGGGGGGATGGGAGAGATGGGAGGGAGGGATGGGAGGGAGCGATGGGAGGGAGAGAGGGATGGGAGGAAGGGATGGGATGGAGGGATGCGAGGGAGGGATGGGAGGGATGAGAGGGAGGGATTGTGCGTTCGCGTTCTCGTGTGCATGGATGTGCGCGGAACCGTGCCGCGTTTCCACGAGCCACCATCACCACCACCATCACGAACACGTGGTGCCGTCATCCAGCAGCGGATAGATGACGGCTGACGATGTTTTCGGTGCCGGCTCGTGTACAGATCGCGGACGCGCACTCAAATCGGCCGTGAGGTTCCACAAAAGCCCGGCGTGGAAAATAAAGAAAGAAGAGGCGATGCGGGAGAGGCGGAATGCGTGTAATTTAAATATCGAAACAGCGAGCCGGATAAACGGCCGCTACAAAGCGGAGCCACGCTACTTGATTTTAATCTCTCTGTATGTTTAGGGGCACAAACACGTCAGTTAAATGCGTGTGTGTGTGCTTGTGTGTGACTGGTGCGGTGCAAACATCGCTACTGGGGGAGACAAAGGCGGTCGGGCGTGGTTCTGTGCACCACCCCACCCCCTCGTGTGCCGTGCCGGCCTTCATAGGTGCTCGCGAACAACACTTGCCCCGAAAGTCTGCTAAGGCTACTGGGAAGACAAAGGCGGCCGGGCGTGGTTCTGTGCACCACCCCACCCCCTCGTGTGCCGTGCCGGCCTTCATAGGTGATCGCGAACAACACTTGCCCCGAAAGTCTGCTAAGGCTACTGGGGAGACAAAGGCGGTCGGGCGTGGTTCTGTGCACCACCCCATCCCCTCGTGTGCCGTGCCGGCCTTCATAGGTGCTCGCGAACAACACTTGCCCCTACAGTCTACTAAGGCTATAACGGGGGGGGGGGTTAGGGGTGGATGTGGACGTACGGACGGTGGGATCTTTGTCTTTGTGTGCGTTCGGCGGCTGCAGCAAATGAGGTCTCCAAATGAACAAATGAAACGCCGTGCGGAGTGACGAGAGGCGTGGCAGGCGGCGGCATCATTAATGTCGCCAACTTTGCCAAACGACCACCACCCCCCCCCCCCCCCGAGGGAGCATTTTATTCCAATTTGCCCGGTGGGGACATTTGGGTGTGAGCAGCGAGTTTCCTCGGCCGGGCGAGGGAGAAGGAGCGAGACTCGCTGGCTGCAGGATGTAGCAGCGGCGCTCTCTACCCCGGGACTAAATCACGGCCGTGGCAAGAGAGAGAGAGAGATAAATAGGTAATTGCTCCTCAACCGCGCTCAGCCACGCGAGGCGGAGGCGAAATTTTAAACGCCACGACCGCTGCTTGCTGAGGTTGCCACCCACCTCAATACAAATAAACACAACAAACACACGTACACACAACACAAAGGCAAAGATGCCCCCTATAGCCTGCAACAGGCTGTTGGGGCAAGTGCTGTTATCGAGCGCCGTTGAAGGCACGGCACGGTACACGAGGGGGTGGGTGGCCAGCAGCACGCCCGGCCGCCTTTGTCTCCCCCAGTGGCGATGTTTACACACCGCTACACCAGGTACTCATTTGAGGCTGAGTCGACCTAGGGGAGGCCCAGGACCGGTTCAAATAATCGTCGCTGGTGTTGACCGTGAGCGGGAATCGAACCCGTGTCGCCGGGTTCGGAGCGCATCGTAGCGTTGACAGCTACACCACCGCTCCCCACACTACCGCCTCCCCCACGTACAACACGACACTACACACGCGCACTCTTTCGCCAAGACAAATATGCCCCGTGCAGCCTTTAATCAGACCGCTGTGAGGCCACCACACCACGTGGTGCTGCCCGCTCACGGCCACACCACGTGGGACGCCACGTGGTTGTGGCTGAAGCCACGCGCCCGCGGCTGCCTTCGTGTTCCGCAGTGCCGGATGTTTAGACACCGCACCACGTACGCATCTCGTAGTCTGAGTCGACCTATGGGGGGGGGGGATGCTCCAAATATTCATCGCTTATCGATCGTGAGCTGGAATCGACCTCGTCTCGCCGGGGCTCGTATGGGAGTGCGCTAACCATTGCGCCACCGCTCCCCACGCACACACGAAGACAAAGATCCACCGTCTAGCCTTAACAGACTTTTGGGGCAAGTGGTGCTAGCGAGCACCTACGAAGGCCGGGGTGGGTGGCCAGCACCACGCCCGGTCGTCTTTGTTTCCCTCGTGGGAAACAAAGACGACCAGGTACTCATTTGAGGTCGAGTCGACCTAGGGGAGGCCCAGGACCGGTTCAGATAATCGTCACCGGTGTTGGCCGTGAGAGGGAATCGAACCCGGGTCGCCGGGTTCGTAGGGCAGCGTAGCGCTAACCACTACGCCACCGCTCCATCTCCCATACACACACACATACACACACCCACACATACACAAACACATACACACACACCCTCACACACACACGCACGCGCATACACACCCTCACATACACACTCACATACATACACACACCCTCACATACACCCTCACGTACACACATACACACACACCCTCACACATACACTCTCACATACATACACACATCCTCACATACACACATACACACACACCCTCACACACCCTCACACACACACCCTCACATACATACACACTCAAGATCACATACACACACACCCTCACACACACCCTCACATACACACACACCCTCACATACACCCTCACATACACACACACCCTCACACACACCCTCACATACACACACACCCTCACATACACCCTCACATACACACACACCCTCACATACACCCTCACATACACACACCTTCACATACACACACCCTCACATACACATACACACATACACACACCCTCACATACAACCTCACATACACACACACACTTACGCACGCGCCCCTCGGCTAACAACAATCACCGCCCGCACTGAGATGGGGAAGCAGCTCCGCGGGGAATCGGTGTGGATCGCTGTTGCGTGACGCCGCCCCCCCCTCCCCGCTTGCCCCAATCTCTTTAAAGCCGTTTGATTGCCACTCTCGAGGCTGATTGTGGGAGAATGAGGGGGACACGCGCGAGGCCGAGCTAACAGCGCGTCTCCTGATGAGGCGCGCGGGCCCCGCTGCTCTTCTGAGCCGCTGCCGACGTCGATGGGGCGAACAGTCGCCGGCGTCTAAGTGGGTGGGGGGGAAGGGGGGGGAGGTGGGGGGAAGGGGAGGAGGGGGGTAAGGGAGGAGGGAGGCGAGGAGGGGGGGGGGAGTGGAGGAGGGGGAGAGGGAAGGAGGGGGGAGGGGAGGAGGGGGGAGGGGAGGAGGGGGGAAGGGAGGAGGAGGACGGAGGAAGGGGGCGAGCAGGGGGGGGGGGGAAGGTGGGGAGGAGTGGGGGAAGGGAGGATGGGGGGAAGGGGGAGGGAGGAGGGGGGGAAGGTGGGGAGAAGGGGAGGAGGTGGGGGGATGGAGGAGGAGGGAAGAGGGGGGCGAGAAGGGAGGGAAGGCGGGGGAAAGGGGAGGAGGGGAGAAGGGAGGAGGGGGAGAGGGGAGGAGGGGGACGGTGGGGGGGGGGCACGCAGTGTAAAAGATAAATGAGAGAGCGAAACGACAACAACAACAATAACAACAACAATAACAACAGACTGTTGTTGAGCTAAGCGCTGTTAGCGAGCACTTATGAAGGCCGGAACGGCGCACGAGGGGATGGTTGGCCAGCACCACGCCCGACCGCCTTTGTCTCCCCAGTGGCGATGTTTGCACACCGCACTAGGTACTCATTTGAGGCTGAGTCAACCTCGAGGAGGCCCAGTACCGGTTCGTGAAAATGCTCCCAGGTCCGCACAGACGGGTTCCCTTGCTGTAAATCCCTGTGCAGACATTCCCTTTCTCACCCCCCCCCCCCCCCCCCACGACTCTCTGTTTGGTGTCTCCCCACAATACGCTGTCGACCCCCCCCCCCCCCCCCGATTTCACCTTCTCCCCACATTTCACTTTCCCATTCTTCTTACATCCAACCTCTCTCTAAATCTCTCTCTAATTCGGCAGTCTTACAATGTCGCTCTCCAATGCGTCTGCAATCTTCCTGCAGCTCTTCTCTCTCTCCCCTCTCTCTGCACGATACCTCAAATATCTCCCACGCCACCACAAGCTCACTAAATATCAATCTCTTCTTACCTCCAACCTCTCTCTAAATCTCTCTCTAATTCGGCAGTCTCTCCACCCATCTCCAGCTACAATGTCTCTCTCCAATGCGTCTGCAATCTTCCTGCAGCTCTTCTCTCTCTCCCTTCTCTCCACGATACCTCAAATATCTCCCCCCCGCCACCGCAACCTCACTAAATATCTCGCAAATATCATCTTTATTTATAGTGGAGGAATCCGATAAGCTATAAAGCTCTTTTTCACACATGTCCAATATCTCCACGATATCCACAGCTCTCCGATCTCCCTCCCTCAACGTCAGTCGATCCTCCAATCTCTCTCTCCCCCTCTCCAATCTTTGTCTTTCCCTTTATCCTCCAAATCTTTCACCCTCGAATCTCTAATCTCGAGACAATCTCTGCAATCCCACTGCCTCACCCCCCCCCCCCCCCCACCACCACGCTCTCTCCACTCTCTCGCCATCTCGCTGGACGCAGTCACCCGCGCCTCCACCGCTCTCTCCTCGTGGCTACGCGGGATTGATGATGCCCGCTTCTTCAAAGGGCCTCTATTTAAAATGGAAACAGATCTCGATTACAGCGAGGGCAGCACGCGGCGAGACGGCGCAGGATAATATCACGCTGCGTTCCACCCACACCAGCGTGCAGACTCGCTCGCTCGCCAGCTGGCGGGGTTCATTGCACCGCACGTGGGACAGTTCACCATGGTAGTTCAGTTTACTATGGGAGTTCAGTTCACCATGGGAGTCCAGTTTAACATGGGAGTCCAGTTCACCATGGGAGTCCAGTTCACCATGGGAGTCCAGTTTAACATGGGAGTCCAGTTCACCATGGGAGTCCAGTTCACCATGGGAGTCCAGTTTAATCCAGTTCACCATGGGAGTCCAGTTCACCATGGGAGTCCAGTTCACCATGGGAGTCCAGTTTATTATGGGTGTCCAGTTCACCATGGGAGTCCAGTTTACTATGGGAGTCCAGTTCACCATGGGAGTCCAGTTCACCATGGGAGTCCAGTTTAACATGGGAGTCCAGTTCACCATGGGAGTTCAGTTCACCATGGGAGTGCAGTTCACCATGGGAGTCCAGTTCACCATGGGAGTCCAGTTTACCACGGGAGTCCAGTTCACCATGGGAGTCCAGTTTACCATGGGAGTCCAGTTCACCATGGGAATCCAGTTTACCATGGGCAGGAGCCGAAACCTCATGCGGCTCTCTCAGGACCTGTTCCGTGACGTCCCTTGTTGAGCACCACCCTCTCGTATTCACCCACAGTGCATTGCGGCTCTTGAAATATTCCCGAAGTTTTTGTTGTTGTTCCTTTTCATTTTGTTCGTTGCCAAAGTCGCAAAAAAATGCGGCTCCCCCCCCCTTCTTCTTGCTATTTTGCACTTATTCCGATCCTCTTGGGCGAGCCGTAGAGCCGCTGCCGCAGCCACCGCTGGCGCCGCTACTGCCGCGAGGATGACCGGAATGGTGACGAGGCCGGCCGCGCGTGGCGTTTGGGAGCAAGAGAGAGAGAGAGAGAAACACAATCGAGCAATTTGATTTAAGGCGTCGGAGTCCCTAGCGCGCCGTCGGCCCTAAGCGAGGATGGCACATCAACAAATCGGCAAGGCGCTTTCTCTCTCCGGGTCCCGCGGGCAATTTGGGCAAAATGACAAAAAAGAGTCGAGAAGATGAATATGTAGAGAAAGAAAGCGAGAGAGTGAGTGGGAGGGATAGAGAATGCTTGTTCTGACGATCCTGGATCAGTTCGGGTCACGACTGTCGGCTCTGCTGGCGAGCTCCCCATTGCCCGTGGCGATTTTACGTCTCGGCGAATCGCACGCAGCCCTACGCGGCGACGAGGAGGTCTTTGTCGTTGTGTTAGTTTGTTTTACGCGGCGAGGATTCTGCATCGGTGGTGACCTCCGATGCCGATGCAGCGATGAATGTCGCAGCCCTCTGAGCCAATCCATCGACTGTCGCGTTGGATGAGAGGGGAGGACGGCTGCGATTCCCGTTTCGCACGGTTGGCTACGGACGGTGCAACATAAATTCGACATACAAAGACAAAGATCCCCCCGTGTAGCCTCAACAGACTGTCGAGGCAAGTGCTGTTGGTGAGCACCTATGAAAGCCGGCACGGCAACACGAGGGGGTGGGTGGCCACAACCAGATAAAGACCCCCCGTATAGCCTTAACGGACCGTTGGGGCAAGTGCTGTTGGCGGGCACATATGAAGACCACACATGCACATACATGCCACGCGCCGTGTCGGGCGTGCGAGATGTTGAACTTCTTTCGCATCGTACGTGGGTGGGGGGGGGGGTTGGTGGCTGGGTTGGTGGTGGGGGGGGGTGGCTGGGTGGGTGGGTGGGGGGGTTAGTGGCTGGGTGGAGTTGGTGGTTGTCGGGGCGGGGAGGCTGCACACCTCTGCACCCGTCCGCCGGTCACCCCCACTTAGCCTTGCGCCACGAACCCCACCACCACCCCCACACCACCCCCACACCTCCCCGGTGTCCGCGAGGCCACGTGGAGCGACGCGGGGTCCCGGTCCGCCTCCCCGCGAGACGCCGCTCGCCCCGCGCGCGTGCTCCATTAGGCGGTAATTGAAGTGGACAAACTCGGATTTGCTCGCACGATTTTCTGTTTGGTCCTTCGCGAGTGTGCGTGTGTGTGCGCGTTCGTGTGTGTGTGTCTACTTGTGTGTGTGTGTCTACTCGTGTGTGTGTGCGGGAGCGGTAGTGTAGCGGTTAGCGCTACACTGCGCTATGAAACCTGGCGACCCGGGTTCGATTCCCGCTCACGGCCAACACCAGTGACGATTATCTGAACCGGTCCCGGGCCTCCCCTGGGTCGACTCAGCCTCAAATGAGCACCTGGTGCGGTGTGTAAACATCGCCACTGGGGAAGACAAAGGCGGCCGGGCGTGGTGCTGACCACCCCCCCCCCCTCGTGTGCCGTGTCGGCCTTCACGAGGTGCTCGCTCACGAAACGTCGGCGCTCGCTGACAGCCAACAGCATCAACAATCTCGTCGGACTCCACTGACGATCTTGGTTTTTTTACGCGCAGACAGTGCGACGCCCGGCCGCCTTTGTCTCCCCCATTCTTATATCGACACGCGCACGCGCGCCCCCCACTCGCGACGGGCCAGAGCCCCCCCCCCCCCCCCCCCCCACGTGACCACTGTCAAATTGCTTGCGAAGCGTGTGGCCACGTTGCGTGTCCAGCAAACAATCAACAGCGCGACGACAAACCGAGCGGAGCAGAGAACAGCGCACGGCGCGTGGTGCTCCCGGGAAGGTGGATTTGAGCGCGCGGTTTTGTGGGGGGCTGAGAGGGAACGGGGTGGGTGGGGGGTTGCTCTCTGTTTTGCCGAGCGAAGCGGACAGAGACGAGGCAAGGCGACTCGTGCGGCAGAGAGCCCGCGGGAGGGAGAGACAGGGAGGGAGAGACAGGGGGGGGGGGAGAAATGCGCGCATTCTGTTCACTTCCATTGCGGCGTCCCCCCTCTACACGAGTCAAGCAAAAGCCTGCGGCCGTCCAATTTGGGAGTAAACGTTTTACTACCCTGGGTAATGTCTGCGAATGGACGAATGGGATGGGATTTGCTGGATGTCTTCCTCTGTTTGCACGGACGCAGTGGCGGTTCGAGAGTACGTCCAACTCGGCTGAGATGAAGCGACGATGATGATGATGATGAAATCGGTTCACGTGTTCGCGCTGGGTGGATTTGTTTAACTTTTGTTGTTGTTGCAAGATCGAGGTAGCCCCCCCCCCACAAGCCACCGCGGCTACCATCTCGCACGATCCTGCGATGTTCACCCGCGAGGTTGCTGACAACACGAACCCACCCCATCGCTGCATCGCTGCACGGTCGCCCTCCATCTCTGGCCGGACACGTTTCCATTCTTTGGCCTCCGCTCCCCTTAGCTCCTCTCGACCATCGGACATCGTTCGCTATCCATCCGTGACGTGTCCTTGCCCAAACCCTACTTTTTGTTTTTTTTATAAACACGGATTGCCATCAACTTTGGCTGCGTACGTTCACCCCCCTCACGTTTTGTTTCTCAACACAAATTCCCAACGTGGCATCTCCTCCGCGCATCTTCTTTGCGCACTCGAAGCAGGCGGCAAAGCTGGCTGTGAGCTTTTCTTCATCGGACACGCATCGGATGCTACGCGTGTGTACGTCGCGTGCTATCTCACCAGTTGTATCCGCTCGTGATGGATTCGCTCAGTAATTACAGTTTATTGGACATTATAATAAGTATAACCCGTAAAAACAAAGTTCTTCACTATAAATCCTTTATATGCGTGGCGGCTAGAGTCCTCTCGTCCTCTGGCTTGAGATGGCTGCCACCTATGGGTCAGATGATTGTCTGCCAGTATTAAGCAATTGGTAATTAAATATTTAATTTGTTTTCCCTAAACAGTGTAAAATTTTTGAACAAAAATTTTCACGAACATTAATTGTCTCGCACAACGAGTCTGTGTGCAAAATGTCAGCTCGAATGGATCACGGGAAGTGGGTTAAAAAACGACCGAAAGATTTGCACGGTCGTAAGCAAGCAAGCACGCAAGCACGCAAGCAAGCGAACTTAATATAAAGGATTTAAAAAAAGCACCCCATTCGAGACGCAAACATCATCGCACGCCTCCTGGCCTTGGCATTCCTCCTCAACAACACCGGCTGTAACCATCGGCCGCATCATGTCATCAACATGACCATGCGCGCATCTCCTTCATGAATGAGACGTTGTTAAAGATACATTCAAGATACAAAGCCACGGTCGTGGTATTGTGGAACCATGCAACGCAAAGTGCGGAGCGCACAGTGAAGCATGCTCTGCAGTCTGCGCACATTCAACGGAGGAGGAGGGATGAGGAGGAGGAGGAGGGAGGAGGAGGCGGGGGGAGGGAGGAGGAGGAGGAGGGAGGAGGGAGGAGGAGGGAGGAGAAGGGAGGAGAGAGGAGAAGGGAGGAGGGAGGAGGAGGGAGGAGGGGGGTGAGGAGGGAGGAGGAGGAGAGAGGAGGGAGGAGGAGGGAGGAGGAGGAGGGAGGAGGGAGGAGGAGGGAGGAGGAATGAGGAGGAGGGAGGAGGAGGGAGGAGGCGGGGGGAGGGAGGAGGAGGAAGGAGGAGGAGGAATGAGGAGGAGGGACGAGGAGCAGGAATAGCAAACCCACACGAACTCTCTCTCTCGACTGAAGCCATCTCGTCGTGACCAGCAGGTCCTCGACATTTGCACCGAGCTTCTGCATCATCTTGCCATCGCGCGCAAATAAACAGAATTGGCAATGTCTTACGCAACAATTGTAATTTGTTATAAAGATATTCTTTTGTACACGAGGCATTGGCTTCAACCGTCCAAATTCGATTCCCTTGCCACGCGGCGGCAAGGAGCGATTTTTGAGCCAGAAACAGAATATGTATTGTACACTGAAGGAATCCGATGAGCTATGAAGCTATTTTTTCACAGATGTCCAAGTAGGGGGGCGGATCAGAACGTTCCAACAACAAACAACACGAACACACCATAGGAGTGTAACGCATAGGAAAGGTAAATAAATCACAAGGCCATGGCTTTATCTTACCAGATAAAGCCCGCTGAGCATATTAGCTTATTTTTCAGAAGCGACCTGGCCACCAATGACAACTCAACAACGCGGCACATCACGTGGAAATTGATAGCAGCGGAATAATCACAGCGTGGTGAAGTATGGTAAATATTCTTAGGTTTTTTTTTCGGTAAAGTCACGTAGGTAAAACATCAAAATTAATAAAAATAAAATAAAGATCACGACGTTTACCTACGTGACTTTACCGAAAATAAATAAAAAAAAAACCTAAGAATATGAATCATTGCAGTCACGAAAGCTTCAAATCTAGAATTAAAGTATGGTAATACAAAAATAAATACAATAACACCTTCACTGTCCGCACGGCAGTGGGGGAGGTTGTCATCCAGCAGTGGAGTGACAGAGACGACCTGTGCGTGTTCACTGGCGTCCAGAAGACGCTGCTTCTGCGGCCGTCTGGAACGTTCTGCCTTCCGATATTAGGAAGCCGCCGGGAGCCCTGGACTTTTAAATCATCATCTTGATTGACGATAACTCATTTAGTAATAGGTTTTTACCCTTTCAACTGGTACAAAAACTGACACCTTTATACAAGGCATCATGTTTGCAATAACCACAACACAAGCAGTCAAAATGCAAACAAAAATAAACAACTCTGATGATGATAATGATATGCACTGTCCTGTAGTTTTTGTACCAGTCGAAAGGGTAAAAACCTATTACTATATTTTGCCACTGGGAAAGGAGGTCTCATAGTGATAACTCATTTCTTTCGAACTGCTTGTTGTTGTTGTTGTGTTTAGTTTGTTGTCCTTACCCCCCCCCGCTCCTTTGACTAGCACGGTTGGCTACGTACGGCGTGAAAGAAGTTCAACACACATACGCACGCACAAACAAGTTCAACGTGCATGTTGACAAGTGGCACGAGGTAGACATTCCCTCTGGCTGTTGTTGTTGATGCTCGTTGTTGTTGTTGTTTGGTAGTTTGCTGTTTGTTTTGTTATCTTTTATGTTGCTTGTTGCTGCTGCTTGCTGTTTGTGTTTCAAGCAATCGTTGGCTGTTGCTGCTCGGAGTTGCGTGTTGGTTGCTGTTGACCGGACAACAACTTGGTGCAAGTGCCGTGAGCGGGCAGCACCTATGACGAACCGAGACGTCTCACGAGTGGATGGCGTGGCCAGCAAGCGCGCCACGTCACCTTTGTCTCCCCCGGCGCGGCGATGTTCACACAACGCATCGGGTGCCCGGTTGAAGGCTGAGCGAACACCTCGGGGAAGAGGGGGCCCAGCACCGGTTCAGAGACAATCTTCGCCGGTTGCTGGTGACCGTGGGCGCGAATCGAACTCGGGAAGGGGGCTGGGTTCATAGGGTGGCGCGCTAACCGCTACGCCACCGCTCCTCATCGCGGTGTCCACCGGCCCCTCGCGAGACGCCGCTGTCTCTTCCTCTCCCTCCATCTCTCCCTCTCTGTCTCTCTCTGGGCGGCTCCTCCCGGCACGGCGCCACTTGCTTTGCGTCAAAGTCCGTGAGCTCCATTCCGCTCCGGGCATAAATAAATTGGGAGCCTCTTCTGCTGAGAGACAGAGAGCGAGAGCGGGGATCGAAGTGGGGGGGGGGAGGTGGGGGGGAAAGGCCGGTGGGGAGGGGGGGCTGGAGGGGGGCCGGTGGGGAGAGAGGGGGGGGGGGGCGTCGTGATTGCATCGGCGGATTGAAAGCGTCGAGGCTGCATACGAAGTTTCTCATTATATTCGCAAAAATACCGCCGCCACCACCAACCGCCATGCATCTAGATACATGCACACCTGACAATCCACCGTCCTGTACATCCACTCACCCACGCACCCACTCAAACAATTCACTTTTCTCCATATCCACTCATCCATCCATCCACCCACTCAGCATAAACCCCACTCACATATTCACCATCTCCCCCATCACTCAACCCACTTTTCTCCCCACTTACCCACCCACCTTCCACTCATCCATCCACCTTCTTTCCCATCCATCCACTCAACCATCCACTCACCCATCCACCTTTCCCATCCATCCACTCACCCATCCACTCACCCATCCACATTATTCCCCGTCGAGTCACCCATCCAATCCACTCACTCACCCATCCACTTTCCCATCCCACACTCTCTACGCACTCACCCGCTCACACACCACCACCACCGCCAACGCCGCCACACACACATCGCCCGCGGCGTTCGTGGCATTAATGAGACTGCCCGGGTTATATTCCCCGCGTGCGGCTCGAGGAGAAGAGAGAAAAAGTGAAGTCCGTCTCGGAACATCTCGTCCCTCCCCACCGCCCCCCCCCCCCCCCCCCGGGATCATTCTTCATCCTTTCGATGTCAGCGCCCTGCAAGCCTCTTGCTGAGCGCTGCAGGGCGCCAACAGCCCGGACCAACGGGTCAGGGGGGAGGGCGAGATAGCGGCCTCATCCTCGACACAGCCACCCAGAGGTACACGGCCCTCACCGACAATCCACTGCTGGATGACGGCCCGTACCCATGTCGCTCTCTACGAGGAGGGATGATGAACAGCAGCAGGAGGAGGAGGACACGCGTTCGAATTGACACCGACCTCGCGCGCGACGCGGAGTCTTGGCGCAGGCTCCGTGCGACAATTCCATTGAAGCCCAAAACAAAACCAATGTCCGTCTCCTCCTCCTCGTCTCCTCGTCCGCGCGCTCCCGGCCCCATCCTCGTTCATTATTTATGATCCTCTAATAGAAATGATCCGTCTCTGCCCGGCGAAGGCGACCAGTGGTAGCTCCAGCCAATGCCCACGGTGATTGTCTCCCCCAGCTTCTACACCCCTCCCCCCGTCTCTCTCTCTCTCCACGACCCTCAGAATCCACCCCTGTCTCCCCCCCCCCCAACTCCTCTCGGCTCTCACAGAGGATCTTAGTATCAGCAACGGGAGCGCCTGGGTGACTCCACGCCCTGTAATGGTAATGATAATTCACTCCGTGCATTCACGTAAAGTCTCTCGCTTGGAGCGGTGGCGCGGTGCTCGGCACCGCTGTCCGACGTTACGAACCGGCCGTCCTCGGTTGGATTCCTGGCTATGGTATAACAACATCATCAGCATCGTTGTTGTCATGTTCAAAGATTATGATGAATACGACGACGACGACGACGAAGATGACGACGATAATGATGATGACGATGATGATGATGAAGACGATGATGATGACGACGACGACAACGACAATGATGATGATGACGACGATTATGATGACGATGCTGATGACGACGATGGTGATGACGACGATGATGATGACGACGATGATGACGGCGACAACGATGATGACAACGACGACGACGCTGATGGCGAGCAATCGATTCGGCGGTCCAAGGCGCCTCTCTCGCTGGGAACGAGCGAGCGAGCCGGACCACGTCGCCTCGACCGGTGTGTCTCCCAGCGCCGTCGGTCAACCCGCGCGGCCGCCGCCTGACGCGGCGAGGAATCGACGGAGAGCGGTCGGTCGGTCACTCTCTCGTTCATCGCGAAAACCTCGAGCGATGTCCCTCGACGACGTCACCTGAGGTCACGAAAACAAAAAAAGGCCCCCGTCAGCCTGGAGAGAGCTGACCGGAGTTCAAATAAGTAATATTTTAAAATACTTTTTTTTAAACACGCTTTAATGAAATGTACCCTAATCGTAATGCCAGAACTCCACGACTCCAGGAAGTGGCCCCGATGCTTGCCATAACATAAGATACCGTGGTGATTTACAGCCAACGTCAGTTGACCGTGGACAATTAGAGCCAAGCCGAAACATAACGTATACAAAATAATGTTTTAAAATATTTATTTTATGATAGAATATGGCATTGTCATCAGTATGACATAAGTATACCAAGTTTGCAGTCGATACCCCATTGTAAAGTGGGTTAAAATTGAGTTACAAGATTTGAGGATACAACATTGACAACAACAGACAGAGTGAGTTAAATAAAAGCGTGTAATAAAAATATCTCGCGGCACAAAACCACGGTGTTGTGAAAGACCCGATTGATGTTCCACGTCCACCCTCAATCGCATCTGCACAAACCATGGCAGTAGATGCGGATACCCGATGCACGGATTGAAAATGAAACTCCCCATCGAGTGTGCGACCGTGGTAATCCCAAACAGATACCGGACCTTGACGATGTCTGTCGCAAGTTAGGATTTCTCGTGAATCTCTCACTTTGTCTCCCCACGTGGTGGACCCGTGGATTTTTTTTTCTTTCTCCGAGTCCTCCGGTTTCCCCGCTCCACTTTAAAAAAAACAACAACACGCGTTTGGATTATTTGGTTGCGACCATAAATCCCCGCGCGTTATGATATAAGCCACTGCGATTAGCTATCACCACGTGACCAGGTCGCCTCTGAAGAACGAGCTCGTAGCTCAGCCGGAGTTTTGCCTGGTGACATTGAATCGTAAATAGGAAGACGACCTTTCTGTGTGTGTGGGGGGGGGGGGGTGGATTTGTTGTTGTTATTGTAAAATGTTCGCCGTTGCAAAAAAAAAAACTGCGAGCGAATGTTGACAAGTACTTTGTCGTCGGGGCTCGTAGGGAAATCGGGACAATATTAAATATTCATGCCAAGTGTCGCTCTGCGGAACTCGGATTTATGAAATATTAACTATTTAGCATGGCGTTTGCAATTCCCTACGCAGACGGGCGTCCTTTGATATCCGCCTACACTAACAATTGCGCGCCAAATGACACCCAAAGCATCTGCGGCATCTTGCATGAGTGCGTGAATTACCGGTGTACATTCTATCGATGTTTTAGGAGGGATGGAGAGCTGGCTGATGTAAGTTCCGATGATGTTCTAGAAGGGATAGAGAGCTGGCTGATGTAAGTTTCGATGATGTTCTAGGAGAGATGGATAACTGGCTGATGTAAGTTTCCATGATGTTCTAGAAGGGATAGAGAACTGGCTGATGTAAGTCCCGATGATGTTCTAGGAGGGATAGAGAGCTGGCTGATGTAAGTTCCCATGATGTTCTAGAAGGGTTAGAGAGCTGACATTTGGCCTGAATATAGTCGCGCCTCCGATTTCGACTACAACCTTTCCGAGAGCTAAAACGTTGCAACTTTGAGCCTCCTCCAAAATGATTGGCAAACGAACACAAATGTCCCGAGATGATTTCGGCTCCAGGGCGGGTGTTTGGTGTCACTGTTGCATTGTCTGACCGCTGGGGGGTTGGGGGTGAGGTGTGTGGGGGTGGCGGCTTAGAGAGGCCTTTTATCCAGCGGTGATCGAAGCTGCTGTCGACAAATTAACCTAATGGCGGGACCCCGGGGTCCCGTAAGCCCCCGGCTCTCGCATCAACTGCGTTGCGACGTCATTGTGTGTCTGTTGAAGGCGAACGACACGGCAATCTATTCCCCCCGACGAGCTCTACACGATGTGCTAATCAAAGTTTCAAAGTTTTGTTGATGACTACGGAAACTTTGGCAACGACCCGTGCTTGGTGAAGAACGAGAGGATTGATTTCTGGTGGGACGCGGCGTTGATGTGCGCGGTGGGACGGAATCGCCAAAAATAAACTAATTAATTACGATTTTGACTTCCGTTTGTTCGGACCCCGGGGTCCTGCCATGAGGTTCAAACGAGTGCGTGGAGTTTGATTGGATTCACTTAACAAAGCCTGCTACTGTCGACGCGACCGTCGGCGCTTCAAACTGCGTTAGCGTTGCACATTCCACGTTCCTATGGCGGGAGCCTGTGTTATCGTGGTCGATCGGGGAGGACCACTGCCTCACTTACCCGCCCCGACTGGACATCTGTGAAAAAGAGCTTCATAACTCATCGGATTCTTACAGTATAAATACATATTCTGATTCTGACAGAGAAGTCCTCATCTCCTGTTTAGTGGCCCGAGCTATTGGTGGAAATTCCACATTACCATGGCAGGGTGGAGTCTATTTGGCACGTAACAATTCACCCACCCCCCTCCACTCCCCCAATCGTTAACGATTCGATGAATTATCACAATTCGCGTTTGGCCTTCGCTTCAAGAGCTGCTTGCTTTTGTTCTTGTCTCGTTTGTAACTTTTCCGGGTCTGTTCGATTCCGTTTGTCAATGTGCTGCTCAACTCCGCCGGCACGAAGGCAATAGCGGCGTAAAATAAAATAATAATAACACTCGTCATAACTTTCACTCTAAATATATTCATCGCAGCAGTGCATGGCGAAAGCATAATCGCTTCTTCCCTGCACGGATCGTGCGCGTGAGAAATTGATTATAATCGACGAGAACGGTGCGTCCCGAGACGTCGATACGAATACGGGAGAGAGAGAGAGAGAGAAGGGAAATCCTCGTTGATTCTTTTCGGTAGTTGAGGAGTGAGTAGGGAGAGTGAGGTGGTGGAGGAGCAGGCGATGGTGGATGGAGGTGGTGATGGAGATGGATGGAGAGAAGGAGGAGTAGAAGGGTGACGAGGAGGTGGTGGAGGAGGAGGGTGAAGTGGAGGTGGTGGAGGTGGTAGTCGAGGACGAGATGGCAGTGGAGAAGGATGGAAAGGAGGAGGAGGTGGTGGTGGTGGAAGAGGTGGAGGAGATTAGTGGTGGCGAACGAGGTGAAGGTGAGAGAAGGGAGGAGATGGTGGCGGTGGAGGAGGAGGGCATCATGGGCGAGGCGTAGCAGTGTCCATGCTCTTTGTTGTTCGAGGCGAGCGGCGTAGATTCGAGGGCAAATCCGATCTGCAGTCGCGCGCCCGGTGGAGGGATGTCGGCGCGGGGAATTAGAGAGGGGTGAGGAGAGGGGGAGGTCACAGGGGGTAGGAGGAAAGGATGCAGCACCCCTCCCCCCGCGCTGTTTTACCCTAACACGATGTGAAAGGCGCGCTCTGATAGCCTCTTGTTAGGGAGAGGGAGAGAGAGAGAGATAGGGGACGAGAGAGGGAGAAGGGGAGGGAGGGAGGAAGGGGGAGGAGGTTGAATGAGAGTGCTCTTGACGAGAGGGCACAATCGGGAGATGCCAAGGGCGGTGCGCGTTTGGGACCCTCTAGAGAAATAAAAAATAAAAGCCGATGTTTATCCGCCAGTGCCGGGGCGAATCTCAGGAGTGTTTTTTTTTACTTGAGGGTCCTGCGTTCTTATTTGTTTGGCCAATTCCATTAAAAAAAAAGTTGTGGAGGTGTTTTTTTTGCATGTGGGAGGAAGTTACTTTGGTGAGAATTTAATCAGATTTTTCTACCTTATTCGGTTCCCCTCTGACCTCGGGAAGCCAAAGACTCGTGGATGGATGGAGCTGGCGAAATTTATTCCCAATGCAGGACCCTCCTGCAAACGAGTTATTGAGGTTCAGCCAGACTTCCCCTGCATTCATGACTGAATTGATTTATCGATGTAAAGTATTTCACTAGATTTGAAGCTTTCGTGACTGTAAGGATTCATACTCGTAGGTTTTTTCGGTAAAGTCATGTAGGTAAAAAATAAAAATAAAATAAATAAATAAAAATTCACGACGTTTCGGAGGAAACACAAGCTTCCGTCTTCAGGTGGAACCGTCACAGCACGATTACTTGAAACAGCAATCGATTACTTGAAACAGCAATCGTGCTGTGACGGTTCCACCTGAAGACGGAAGCTTGTGTTGCCTCCGAAACGTCGTGATTTTTATTTTACTTTTATTAATTTTATTTAAATTTTTTACCTACGTGACTTTACCGAAAAAAACCCAAGATTAAGTATTTCACTGTTGCTCCCATTTGGCAGCAAACGCGAATTCAAGACTTTTGTTTGCATGTTTTTCCTTCCTCCCACAAGTACGCCTGTGGCCAATACAGACTCGATGTCTTGCGAACGAAATGTGAATCTATTTGCTCATTTGAACATCTTAACACCTTTGTTTTATTTCCAGAAATGGTCAAAATCTTCTTACTATTTATTATTTCATCAAATTTGAAAACGTTGACGACGAGGAAGAGGCAAGCCTGGCCCGAACCCGGAACAAATCGCCAAAGAAAAGGGGATGATGGCAGGCGGTCGAGACGAAGGACGGAGCGGCAGCCAGAACGAAGCAACCCGCACTCAGGGAACGGACCACCGTGGAGATGGAACGAGGGGACTGTCAGCACTGGGCCGTGAGGGATGGCGATGGCGTGGAGCGGTCTTCATCCAGTAGTGGATGGTTCATGGCTGCTGCTGCTGCTGCTGCTGATGATGATGATGTTTTGAAACGTCGGCGCTTCGGCCAACACGAAACCGACTCTGGCTCAAACTTCCCAAATGCAGGACCCTCCTGAAAGCGAGTCTTGAGGCTCAGCGAGTCTCTCCCCAGACGCGTCTCCGTACACCCGTCTGGCTGGTGGGAGGCGGGCCGGCGGGGGGGAGGGGAGGGTTTTAAACCATACTTCATCGCGGTGGCAATTGGTAACGATATATACCACAAAAAAATAAATTGGTAACGCACGCGTATAATCGCGTAATTTTTTGTTATTTCACCCACAGCTGCCTTCCATCTCCGCGACTCTCAACGCGGGCGTCCGTCAAACACCGCCGGGCCATCATCATTCCCACCACTTCTCCATCACGCGGAGGCGCCGTCCGCTGCGATGGAGCGCCCCCCCCCCCCCCCCCCCCCGTTAAGCCAGTCGGCCTGTCGCCGGCTCATTACTCTCCTCCTGCTTTGGCGGCGCGTTCGTAATCCATCCATAACGCCTTTGTCATCATGTCCACCTGAGCTTTGAATGTGTCTGTGCACACACCAGGCTCCCCATGCTCCCCCACCAACTTCCATCTACCCCCCCCACTCTCCACCACCACCACCACCACCACAAAAGCGTCGTGCTATCTCTCGCTCCGCAGTATGACAGCGCCGTCACCAGCCAGCACGCCAGCGAGAAGATGAACATCACGACGGCTGCAATTATTCGGCCACCGCCGTCGCCGCCGTCTCTCTCTCCTCCTCCTCCCCCCTCCCTGTCTCAGCTCAACCGCGTGCGTGCGCGTGCGTGCGTGTGCGTCCGAGTTAATACGAGAAGTGAATAAAAAAAATACCTGTAGGAGCGGTGGCGTAGCGGTTAGCTCACTTAGGCACTTACGCACGCACGCGCGCTCACACGCATGGATAACAGCATAGACACAGAGGCAGGCACCGATATACAAAGACACAGAAAGATCCCCCCCCCCGTGTAGGATTAACAGACTGTTGGGGTAAGTGCTGTTTGCGAGCACCTATTAAGGCCGGAGCTTGGCACGCGTGGGTTGGTTGGTGTGGTGAATACCAGGCCCGACCACCTTGCTATCCCCAGCGCTGATGTGTACACAACACGCCAGACACTGATTTTGTTTAGGGCCGAGTGACATTTAGACGAGGCACGGCACCGCTTCGGATATCAGCTCCGACGCTGATGTGCATCGCTGTCCGGAATTGATCTCGGCTCGCCGGGTTCGTAGCGTAATGCTCGAAACGTTACAGACGCGGGGACATGCAACCAAAACAAAAGCCACACACACACACGCGCGCACACACACACGCGCGCGCACACACACCCACACACGCGCACACACACCCACACACACACGCACATACACACACGCGCGCACACACACCCACACACGCACGCACAGACAGAAGATACATGCAGAGCAATTTCATTTCCATCAGAATAAGACATGCGCCTCTCCTCCATACGGGCCAAGAACCGTGAAATTTCAATGACACGCTCTAGTAATACGCACGACAATACAACAACAACACAATTATAATAACAATACTAAAATCCCGCTACTGCATAGCGCACTAAAAATTCCAACCAATACCAAGTTTGGGATTTAACAACAACCACAACCAAACCCCCCCCAACAAACTCCACGGCTCGCCCCGCCACTCGACGGCTCCAGTGTCGTCCCACGCAGGTACTCAAAGCCCCCCCCCCACCCCCCCTCAGGCCGCCTGCCAATGGGGGGCCCAAGTCCATGGCCACATCCGCAGACGCGGTGTCTGCACGAGCAGTGAGAGGCATGCGTTGTTTCAATGTGCGTAGATTCTATTTTAATAACTAGCGGCACCCGCAACGGCCTTTGGATCCCACCGTCCGTTACTCTCTCGCTCCAGAAAACATTTGTTTTTTTTCATACACAGGACGATATAATGTGGAGCGGTGGCGCAGTGGTTAGCGCACTCTGCTACGAATCGACCGCCCACGGTTCACATCGGTGGCGAGCGATATCTCAACACGAGCACCTAGCAAGCAAAGACAGCCGGAGCGTGGTGCTGCTCATAGCCCGGCCTTTAATAGGTGCTCGCAGACTGCACTTGCTCCCTCTGTGCGCGTGTGCGTCTTTATGTGAGTGTCTGTGGGGAGCGACAATGTAGCGGTGAGCGCGCGGCGCTATCGATCCCGGCCACCCGAGTTCGATTCTCGCTCACGCTCACCAACACCAGCAGTGACGATTATCTGAACCGATCTTGGGCCTCCCCTAGGTCGACTGGGCCTCGAGTAAGTACCTGGTGCGGTGTGCAATAAACATCGCCACGAGGGAGATGCTGCCCACTCACCCCCTTGTGTGCCGTGCTGCCCTTCATACGTGGCCGCTAAAGGCACTTCCCTCCAAACGTCTACACGGGGGACCTTTGTCTCTGAGGCTAGGAGGAGCGGTGGGTGCAGTGGTTGGCGCAGTGCGCTATGAACCAGGAGACTAAGCGGTTCGATTCTCTCGGCCACGACTGACATCAGTGGCGAATGATAACTCCCGAACTGATGGACCCACCCTAACTTGAGTTCCCGAAGGGGTCTGTAAAGACCAGCAAAGGGGAGACAAAGGCGGCCGGGCGTGGCCCACCGACTTCCCCACACAATGGCACACCGAAGCACAACGACTGAGACACAAACGCGCACGCTCACGCCAATGCACACGCAGACACAGACCGTTGGGGCGAGCGCTGTTAGCGACCATCGATGGAGATCGGCCAGCACCACGTGGGTAGGAGGACTGGGAGTACAGCGTGCTAACCACTGCGCCACTGCTCCCCAACAAACTGTTGGGGCACACAGCCACACACACAGACACACACACACACAGACACACACAAACAGCGACACACAGCCACACACACACACAACCACACACACACAGACACACACAAACAGCGACACACAGCCACACACACAGCCACACACACACAGACACACACAAACAGCGACACACACAGCGACACACAGCCACACACAGTGATACACACACAGCCACACACACAGACACACACACACAGCCACACACACAGTGATACACACACAGCCACACACACACAGACACACACACAGCGACACACACAGTGATACACACAAAGACACATACACACACAGACACACACAGCAACACACACACACACACCGGCACACACGAACAGCGAAACACAATTACTCCAAGTGGCCTGCGTATCGACCGCGGGAGTAATTTTGGGAGTTTGAGACGCGGCTCGCGCCGGACACCGAGAGGGGGGCATCGCGGGAGTTGAAATCAGCGTCTCTCTCCCCTCTCTCCTCCCTCTCTTCTCTCTCTCTTTCCTCTCTCTCCCTCTCCACCACCTCCAACCTCCAGAGCTCCCTTTAGGCTTAATCGCAATTTAATTATCTCGGCTCCCAGTTTATTTTCAAGGCGCGCTCTCTCTCTCTCTAAACGCCGGTGAGTGAATTGCGAACGGATGGTGATTGGCCGGGCGCTGGGAAAACTTTTGAGTGCACGGAGAACGGCAAAAGTCGATCACGGCCTTTATCATCCCCCCCGCCCCCAGCCCAGCGGTTAGCAACCTACGGCTCTGGAGCCGCATGCGGTTCTTTACGAACTACTTCGTGTCGTAATGTGTGTGTGTGTGAGTGTGTGTGAGTTCGTGTGTGTGTGAGTCCGTGTGTGTGTGTGTGAGTCCGTGTGTATGTGTGTGTGTGAGTCAGTGTGTGTGCTCGCTAACAGCACTTGCCCCTACAGTCTGTTAAGGCTATACGGGGGATCTTTATCTTTGTGTGTGAGTCCGTGTGTGTGTGTGAGTCCGTGTGTGTGAGTCCGTGTGTGTGTGTGAGTCTGTGTGTGAGTCCGTGTGTGTGTGTGAATTCGCTGCGCTACGAACCCGGAGATCCGAGTTCGATTCCCGCTCACGACCAACACCACGTGACGATCATCTGCAGCGGTCCTGGGCCTCCCAGAGGTCGACTCGGCCTCAAATGAGTACCCGGTGCGGTGTGTAGTCAACATCGCCCCTCGGGTGCCATGCCGGCCTTCGAAGGTGCTCGCTAACAGCACTTGTCCCTACCGTCTGCTTAGGCTACACGGGAGATCTTTGCCTTTCGTATTCGCGTTGCATTGGCGGCTCTTGAAACGTTGAGTTTTGGACCGAATTCGACGAAATATGTCTCTACTTGTTACGTGGGGAGCTCACCGCCTGCCCTAGCTCCAACCCCAACGAATAGTCAACCTAAGAGTATATGAATAGTCAGCACCCAGACTCTGCTTTGCAACGCTCACCCGAAGCACACCGAGTCAACCAGAGCGTGGCTCTACGCCACCAAGGCGAACGAACGAGTCCACCAGAACCTCGTCACCACCGTGACCACGATAACCACAATAGCCACGAACCGAATCGGCAGATGTATAGCCCTCAATACGAACTCTGAGCCCCACAATCTGACTCGAAGAGGAGTCGCTTTCAGAGCAAAGCCGCGACGACGGCGATTGTGGAAGTGAAAAGTTTCAAATCGTAAGCCCTACCCGTAGTCGATCCCTCCACCGGCTGGCAGTCCAACTCCGGGTCGATTTCGAGGTCGCAAGATCAACGTCTTTAAGATCCTCCGCGGACACGGCCTGCCTGCCTCTCCCCTCTCGTCTCCCTCTCATCACAATTGAGCATAATTGGCCACAATTGAGGAACGAATTGTGGCCAGGTCGCTTCTGAAAAAAAAGAAACGCTTGGCTCAGTGGGCCTTGCCTGGGAAAGTAAAAGTTGTTTCATAGTTTTCGTGTACTACCCTCCGTATAATCTCCCAACTCTCGTCCCTTCTCACTGCTGCCATCCTCGGCAAAACCTACACCTCCCCTCTCATCTCACGCTGCTACCCTCCATGCGCTCTGCTCCAGCTTACCAATGACTTCTGCGAAAGCCCCCGGGCAACTTTCGCTGTCGGCGAGAAGTCGCTCGTTATCCTCTGCCGCCTCTGGAGTCTTCACATCCCCTTTCCCTCGGCCGTCCGTGCTGTCGAACTCCCCTTGTCCCCCACCCCGCCTCCCCCGCGTGAAAGTCTGAGCTCAACTCCTCGCTCCGTCAACGCTGCCGCCGCTGTCTCTTCTCTCCGTGAAACCAACGCGACCGCTGTTCGCGCGCGTGCGGACCGCGTTTCGAGATGCGGTCGCGTTTTCGATGTCGTGCAAGTGCACGGCCATCCGTCGCGCAGACTCGCCGGGAAGGCCTCACCGGGAAGGCATCCGTGGGACTTGCAGGGATGCGCGCTACGGACTCGCGCGGTGCAATCCATCGGCGCACAGACTCGCGTGGAGACCCAATAGACTTGCACGTAAACCCGCAGACTCACAGAGACCCACGGAAGACTGGCTCTCCTACTAATGAGTTAGGCCCGCCGTTTATACTCTAATAATAGCGCACAACTTTATCTATCTGTGATGAACGCTGCACCTTCCGTCGATTTCATGCAGGGGGCGCTGCAAACCTACGCGCCCCCTGTATGAATGCCGGAGGCGCAGGGACAGACGTTCGATTACGTTGCAATCGATTTGCAGACGGCAGTCTTCTCGCACGGCCAGCAGCTCCATGTCGCCTTATCTCGATCCCGCAATCACAAACAGGTGAAAGTCCGCATCGAACCGAACCCCCAGCAAGGCCATCTACTTAACGACGAGAGAAAATTCACACGAAATGTCGTTTTCAATTAAGTCTTGCAGATGTAAAATGATATACGTTCTAGATTTGAAGCTTTCGTGACTGCAAGGATTCATACTCTTAGGTTTTTTCGGTTAAGTCACGTAGATACAAATAAAAAATAAAAAAATATTAATAAAAATAATAATAATATAAATTAAATAAATAATAGAAATAATAATAGAAATAAAATGATATAAGCTTTTAATGAATAAATAAAGTCATCTAATTCAAAACAATACAATAAAAAAAAATATTTAACTTCTAAACGGAGCATCGGGTGCTCGCGTGAATGCATCGTTTGTGTGCAATTCGTTTTGTGACTTTCCTGGCCGAAGGCCGTAAATGGTTGTGAGGGGCGCCCAGACGTCCCCGAACAACCCCAAGTTGACATATATACATATATATGTATATACGTTGCCGGTTCAATTCTGTCTCTCGGCTCGGTAGTTAAAGCGCTGGGCAAGTTTCTAAATCCCAACACCTCACCCCCAGCAGTATGACACAGTCACAGTTAAGCGTCGATCCTCCCACATCCTCCCGGTGTGAAAGAGTAGACCAAAAACGATTAAACTACGGACTCAAACTTCACGATTTTTCATTTGTGTCAAGTAAGGCCCACTGAGCTTTCTAGATTTTTTTCAGAGGCAACCTGGCCACAAATGATGTATATATATGTATATATATAGATGGGGTCGCTTGGAGCCGTTACACCGATCCCTCGCAGCGTTCCACTGCGCACCAGCCTCGCCCACGTCACCTGGCCAGCCACCTGTCCTGTTGCTGACAAAACCCCCCCCCCACGACCCCCCCCCCTTCCACCTGTCCTGTTGCTGACAAAACCACCACCCCCCTTCCACCTGTCACTCCTTCCTCTTCCCATTACTCGCCATTTCAATTAACCACCGGTAATTGGGGTAGTGGGGGAGGAGGGAGGGGTGAATAAATGGGTCTCGGATGTCCAATTAATGAGGAGGCACCAGAGAGAGGTGCTCTTCAGAGCTGCCCCGGTGCGCGGTGCCACACACGGCACCTGCACGGCCCCCGCACGTGTGAAGCGGCAGCCCTGCAAGTGCTTTCTCACCGCACTGTGGGCGGAAGGGGTCCCAAACGAGGAGCTCGCTCCAGAGAGAGAGCGAAATGTGGAGGGGGAGGGGGGGGGCTTTCATCTTGCCGCGGTGGCTTTGAGACGTTAACTCCCTCGCCTGGTGCACAGGAGGTCGTGCGGTTCGAGTCCGACGCTGACGCCTGCTGCTGCTGTATATTTGGAAGTCTGCGGTATCTCTCTCCCCGTGGTCGCGTGGATGTTTCTCCGGGTCCTCTGATTTTTGTTGTTTACCTACACTTTTAAAAAACATGCCTTTCAAATATTTGCCTGCTATACATGCAACGTGATAAGCCACTTCGTTGAGCTATCATTTGTGGCCAGGTTGCCTCTGAAAAAAGCTAGAAAGCTCAGTGGGCCTTACTTGACACAAATGAAAAATCGTGAAGTTTGAGTCCGTAGTTTAATAGTATTTGGTCTACTCTTCCACACCGGGAGGATGTGGGAGGATCGACGCTTAACTGTGACTGTGTCATACTGCTGGGGGTGAGGTGTTGGGATTTAGAAACTTGCCCAGCGCTTTAACTACCGCGCCGAAAGACAGAATTGAACCGGCAACGTCTGTGTGTGTGGTTTTTTTGTGAGTAACGTTTGCAGTCGATACCACATTGGGAAGTGGGTTAAAATTGAGTTACAAGATTTTAGGTTACAACAACAACAGACGAAGTGAGTTAAAAGAAAGCGTGTAAAAAAACCACCCACGCACCCATCGGTAACCACCCACCCAACCACCACAAATCACTCTGCACTCGCCCATCACCAATCGCCGCCAACCGCCCCTAGTGAACATCTGTGGAAGAAAAAAAAGCTTAATAGCTCATCGGATTTCTCGAGGATAAATAAAGATTCTGAGCCACCAAAACCCACCGACCACCCAACCACCCAGCACCACCAACCCCACTACCACCCACCCCCACCGCTATCTCTAAGAGGCCACAAGTGCACGTGCAGCTATCTTGAGAAGTCGCGCAGCTAATTGTGAGTTAATGTGCGTGACGGAGCTTCCACAAATTATCCAATTCCAATTGGTATTTTAAAATTATTATTAAACAACCCCCCACCTCCAGCCCGTTCCCGAGAGACGGAGTCTGCTCGGAACAGGATGGGTTGAGGAAGAAGATGATGATGGTGATGTTGATCATCAGCATTATTACTGATGACCTCTCAAATATTAAATTTCTTCTTGTTAAAGGACTCTGCTGCATGCAAGACCGCACTCGATATCGTCATCCATATGCTCACGTAATATAGACAACGTTCCCCCGTATAGCCTTCGACAGATTGTTGGGGCTGTTAGCGAGCACCTATTAAGGCCGGCACGGCACACAGGGGGGGGGGGGGTGACCAACACCACGCCCGACCGCCTTTGTCTCCCCCAGTGCTGACGTTTACTACACGCTGCACTAGGTACTCATTTTAAGGCTGAGTCGATCTCACACCCATGCTCGCACGCGTATGAAGACAAAGAGCCACCGTTGAGCCTAATCAAGGAATATAGGGGCAAGTGCGTGTTAGCGAGCTTCTATTAAGGCCGGCTCGGCACAAGAGCGAGTGGTGTTGCCAGCACCAAGACCTCCGACCGCCTTTGTCTCCCCTGTACTCTTTTCAGATTGAATTATAATTTTAAAACACTCCCATCGAATATCCAAAAAGCTTGGATTTTTTTTTTTTAGAATGCGTATCCCAACCTGCAGAGCTGGCCAAACATTTAATGGGGGGGGGGGACTAACAGCTTGGTGAGTACTGCCTCACTGCCATCTGCGAGTCACAAGATAACGGTGCATGTTTGGACAAGGCGGAAAGAGAGAGTGGGGGTTGCAAACCATTCATTGGCAATCCATTGCAGCGCTCGGACCTACCTATCAAAAAAAGTAACAAAAAAACGAAAAACTTTTCTTTTATATTACCAGGTAAAGGCCACTGAGATATGGAGCTCTTTTTCAGAAGCGACCTGGCCACAGAGGATAGCTCAACGAAGTGGCTTATCATGTGGACATTTATAGCAACCAAATACTCGAAACGCACGTTGATTCTAAATGTGAAGGAAGAACCCCGCAGGAAGGCCCACAGACAAATCAAAATATACAGCAGCAGGCGTCAAGGTCGGGATCGAACCCACGACCTCCTGAACACCAGGCGAGGCAGATAACATCTTGCTAAATATAAAAAAAACCTAAACTTAACATACAACCCAGGTATTATTCAACTGCTGAATGGAGGGTTTTTTTCCACGCCGAATCGATCACGGGCCTTCATCCAGCAGTTGATTGACAAAGGTGAAGGTCAAAGGGCAAACGCGCAGCCCGACAAATGGAATTTCTCACGCCACTGCCGGCAGAAGGGAGGGAGGGGTGCCTCCACTGGAGGCAGCTCTAGAGAGCCTCTCTTGGCCTACTCTTCCACGCTGGCCCGACGTCTCAGACGAGGTTCGGGGCACTACCTGCACCTTTCAAGTTCAAGTTCATGTATTAGGTATAGCCCTGTGAGCCATTCGGCTCTTGAATCGGGTGCTACCGCAACAAACACAAAACAAAAACATGAACAAAAAACATCTTAAAGTGAATATGTGACTAAGTGCAAACAGAAAATCCAAGAAAAGACAGCAAAATATTGCAGAAAAAACACCACACGCGGCACCCCCAGCACGCGCCACACTCTTCGCGATACATTTCGCCGCGAAGGGCTTAAAGCCACCGAGTCGCGGTGTCTAAGCGTTAAGAGAGTTCTGCGAGTGAGTCAACAATCCGCGAGCGACCCCGAGAGAGAGAGAGAGAGGCGCGCTGAGCGTCTAATTGGATTGTACGCCGTGAAATGGCACGATAAAGCCCGCATTTAGGGGAATTATGGGAGTGGGCGGAGAATGTGTTAAATTGTGTTTTTTTCATCTTTCATCCCGGTGTAATGCCGAACGGTGCAACAACCAACATTGTGTGACGTCCGACAACAGGTGACCCCGGTTCGATTCCCGCTCACGGTCAACACCAGTGACGATTATCTGAACCGGTCCTGGCCCTCCCCTAGGTCGACTCAGCCTCAAATGGGTACCTGGTGCGGTGTGTAAATATCGCCACTCGGGTTGGTGCTGGCCACCCACCCCCTCGTGTGCCGTAACCGGCCTTTATAGGTGCTCGCTAACAGCACTTGCCCCAACAGTCTGTGAAGTTGTTGAACTTCTTTCGCACCGTACGTAGCCAACCGTGCTAATCGGAGGTGCGAGGGAAGGACAGCAAACTAAACACAACAATCAGTTCATAATAAATTATTAGTTCTCAGTCACCAACAAGATTAAATCACCAGTACTCGAATTGTAAATGTTGTGGGTTAACTCTTCAACACACAACGGGTGTGCTGAGCGAAGTAACGAATTTCCTCGTTCTGTTCACGTGGCAATCCCTACTAATTGGCTGTGTCGGGTGGTGGCGGGTTTGAACGACACATTGTTATATTTACGCGATCTAACCCCCCCCCCCCCCACAACAAAAACATGGGTTTTCTTTTTCTTTAACACAGCAGCAACAACTGCGAATATCCGCTGTTGAGCGTTGACAAAGTCGGTGAGATCGACCAGCCTCTTGCACAGCGAGCCGAGCTTGACGTGAAGTCCATCAGACTCGTCGCCTCCAGGTGCTCCGGCGAACGCGAGCTCGGGATGAACGCGGCCCGCCCACAGCCAGGGAGTTATGAGATTGTCTGCTGGGTGTTCACGGAGGGTTCGAAATAACGAGATTGCTGTTAATCCTTCGAGCGGTTCTCCGGCATTTGTGGCGAAGTAACAGGGTTATCAACCCCCACCCCACCCCGCCGCGGTGTTCCGTTTCACCCCACGAGCTGTTAAATTAGTTATATAACTACCGCGTGTGTATTAGCAGCCGCCGTGACACGACGGATAGGAAACAAATTTAGAAGAATCGTGTATCGTGGAATTGGTCAAACATCCCAATTGTTGTCGAGGAGACACGGTCTGAAAGGGTGACTGTGTTTAGTCCACGCTGTTGGTTAACCACCACGACACAGCAGGCGATAAACACTCACGTAACCACCCAATCACTCACCCCAAAAACAAAGACAAATATCCCCCGTGTAGCCTGAACAGACTGTTGGGGCAAGTGCTGTTCGCGAGCACCTATGAAGGCCGGAACGGCACACGAGGGGGTGGGTGACCGGCACCACGCCGGGCCGCCTTTGTCTCCCTAGTGTCGATGTTTATACACCGCATTTGAGGCTAATCACCCACCCGCTCACTCATCTGTTCAACTCTCTCACCATCCTGCGTATAACAGCACTCACTTAGCCACGCAAGCACTTACTCGCTCACCCACTCACTTACTCAACCACTCACCCACTGAACTTAACAATTCAATAACCCACTCACCTGTCTCGGCACACTGCAGGTCACAACGCCCGATTACACACTCACTCATTCAGCCACCCACCCACTCACTCATCCACCCACTCACTCACTCTTCCTCACACACATCCACCCAATCACCCACCCACTCACTCATCCACCCACTCACTCATCCACCCACTCACTCATCAACCCACTCACTCACTCACCCACACACACATCCACCCAATCACCCACCCACGCACCCACTCACTCATCCACCCACTCACTCACTCACTCACCCACATACACATCCACCCAATCACCCACCCACGCACCCACTCTTCCTCACACACATCCACCCAATCATCCACCCACTCACTCACCCACTCACTCATCCACCCACTCAATCACTCACCCACACACACATCCACCCAATCACCCACCCACTCACTCATCCACCCACTCACTCACTCACCCACTCACTCATCCACCCACTCACTCACTCATCCACCCACTCACTCAAACACCCATTCACTCACACACCCATTCACTCACTCATCCACCCAGCCATTCACCCACCTCGCTCAACACACTGCAAGTCACAACACTTATCATTCTGCTCCTCCCTTGCACTGCTCCGCTTGAGATTTCCCTCTAATCCTCCTAATTCCCAAGTTCTTATCATAACCTTGTTCAACTCAAGAAACGCATCAACTCTCTATCCATTGCAACTCTATCAGTGCCGATTGTTGCTGGCCGCTTGGCACTTTGGTGGCCCTTTGGGACTTTTGCTCAGAAATCGCGATTAAAAATGCAGCAGGGAGCGTTCGAACAAAGCAGCCTTGAAGCTCCTGGAGCAATAAAGGACATTATTCATAACGGGCATCATTAATAATAATACACGCTATAATTAATACATGTGGAGGAGGCCTTCATCCAGCAGTGGATGGACCACAGCTGATGAAGGCGGTGCTTGTTTAATGCATGGCAAGAGAGCAACATCGCACGGGCGTGAGCTGTGGGTGCACTGCGCCGTCGTCAGATTCCCAGCCACGCCGAACATCAGCGCCGAGTGTGAATATTTGACCCAGGTCTGGGCCTCCCCTATATCTACTTGGCCTGAAAACGAGGTGCCTGGTTCCAGGCGTGGGTTTCTCAGCCATACCCCTACCGCCCGCCTCGAGTACCCGTGCCGGCCTTTGTAAGCTACTCGCGCTGAATGCACTTGCCCGAATAGTCGACGTATCTACAACCCCCCCACCTACCCCCCCGGGAGGGCATTTGTCTGTGTCTGGCTGTCTGCGTGTGTGTCTGTGTCTGGCTGTCTGCGTGTGTGTCTGCGTGTGTCTGTGTCTGGCTGTCTGCGTGTGTCTGCGTGTGTATCTTTGTCTGGCTGTCTGCGTGTGTGTCCTCGTGCGTGTGTGTCTGTGCCTGGCTGTCTGCGTGTGTGTCCGCGTGTGTGTGTGTCTGTGCCTGGCTGTCTGCGTGTGTGTCTGCGTCTGGTTGTCTGCGTGTGTGTCCTCGTGCGTGTGTGTCTGTGCCTGGCTGTCTGCGTGTGTGTCCGCGTGTGTGTGTGTCTGTGTCTGGCTGTCTGCGTGTGTGTGTGTCTGTGCCTGGCTGTCTGCGTGTGTGTCTGCGTGTGTGTGTGTCTGTGCCTGGCTGTCTGCGTGTGTGTCCGTGTGTGTGTGTGTGTCTGTGCCTGGCTGTCTGCGTGTGTGTCTGCGTGTGTGTCTGTGTCTGGCTGTCTGCGTGTGTCTGCGTGTGTCTATGTCTGGCTGTCTGCGTGTGTGTCTGCGTGTGTGTCTGCGTGTGTGTCTGTGTCTGGCTGTGTGCGTGTGTCTGTGTCTGGCTGTCTGCGTGTGTGTCTGCATGTGTGTCTGTGTCTGGCTGTCTGTGCGTGTGTGTCTGTGTCTGGCTGTCTGCGTGTGTGTCTGTGTCTGGCTGTCTGCGTGTGTGTCTGCGTGTGTCTGTGTGTGTGTCTGTATCTGGCTGTCTGCGTGTGTGTCTGTGTCTGGCTGTCTGCGTGTGTGTCTGCGTGATACGGCCAGTAACACGCGAGGAGGTTTTGCCGAGTCCAGCGAAAATCCAGCCTCTGTCTCGTCGTCGCCTGATTATAACCCCATTACCAGAGCCAGGGACCCTTGTAATTGACACCATTTCTCTCTTTGACTCGCCGACTCGCGTTCTCCTCGTGCAGAGCTTCAACGCAAAGACAAAGCTGCCCCCCCCCCCACATAGCCTTTGTCTCCCGCACCACCCCGCGCCCCCCCCCCGCCCCCCCAGTGCTGATGTGCGTTACACCACTTTTAATATTCGCCACGGATATTGTTCGCGAGCATAAATCGAATTTGGGAAGCCGGGTTCGTAGCGCAGCGCGCAAACCACTCCCCACACACCCAAAGACAAAGATCCCCCGTGCAGCATGCACAGACCGTTTGGGCAAGTGCTGTTAGCGAACACCTCTATGAAGGCCGGAACGACACCCGTGGAGGTGGGTGGCCAGTATTGTCTCCCGATAGGCGATGTTTACACACCACGCCCGACCGCCTTTGTCTCCCATTTGGCGATGTTTACACACCGCGCACCAGGTAACTCATTTGAGGCCGAGTCGACCTAAGGATGGGCCCCAGGACCGGTTAAAGAATAATCGTCACTGGCGTTGGCCGTGAGCGGTGAATCGAACTCGGGTCGCCGGGTTCGTAGCGCAGCGCGCTAACAGCTACACCAAAGACAAAGATCCCCCGTATAGCCTTAACAGACTATTGGGGCAAGTGCTGTTAGCGAGCTCCTACGAAGGCCGGCACGGCACACGATTGGTGGGGTGGCCAGCACCACGCCCGACCGCCTTTGTCTCCCCGGTGGCGATGTTTACTACACACCGCAGCAGGTACTCATTTGAGGCCGAGTCGACTTAGGGGAGGGGGATCCCAGGACCGGTTAAATAATAATCTAATCTGGCGTTGTCCGTGAGCGGTGAATCGAATTCGGGTCGCCAGGTTCGTAGACGCAGCGTAGCGCTCACCGCTGCACCACCCACACGCGTGAGCACAGCAGCGGAGAGAGACAGAGAGACAGAGAGAGAGAGTAATGCTCTCCACGGTTGCGCGTTATGAGATGAATGCTCACTCGCACGACCTAGGACCTCGAGCGCTTTATATTTTACAGATTTTCACAGCGAAAGAGAGGGCGCGGGTCCAGTGAAATATCGCGCGCGCCGCGTGGGATGGAGAGCTATGGGGGGGGGCGGGTGTGCTGGGTGGGATTCGTGGCACGTCCACGAAATTTTAATAATAACGACGCAATGTCCCAGCGTTTACCTGGGGAAAGTCTCAGTAAAGTCATTCCGGTCTCTTCAAGAAGGTCTCATGCTATGCATTATTGGGGGACGTTTGGCGAATTGCAATTGTTTTTCTTTTTAAATACATGACAGCATTCCCGGGGGTAGGGGTGCACAAATAACAACAGCAGTGTCAGCACGTTCGTCAATAACGCTGTCTGGTGTTGAAAGATAACAATTACTTGTAATAAGCGACGTTTCGGGCAATGGCCCTTCTTTATAGCGCGTAAAAGATATCAATCCCCTGATGTTTACACACCGCAGCGAGGTACGCAGTTTCAGGCTGAGTCGACCTAGGTGTGGGCCCAGGACCGGTTCAGATAATCGTCACTGATGTTGGTAGCAGTGAGTGGGAATCGAATACAAAGCACAGACAAAGATCACCCGTATAGCCTTAATATACTGTTGGGACAAGTGCTGTTATCGAGCATCTTTGAAGGCCGGCACGGCACACGAGGGGGTGTGTGGCCAGCACCACGCCCGGCCGCCTTTGTCTCCCCTAGCGGTGATGTTTACACACCGCACCAGGTACTCATTTGAGGCTGAGCCGGCCTAGATGGGGGGGGGGGGGCAGGACCGGTTCAGATAATCGTCACCGGTGTTTGCCGTGAGCGGGAATCGAACTCGGTTCGACGGGTCCGGAGCGCAGCTCCCTAACCTCTACACTGCCGCTCCCCAAAGTCGAATACACAACCACACACACACAGAGGAGCATGTCCGGGTGGCTTCACAAAGATAACAAAGATCCCCCATATAGCCTTAACAGACTGTAGGGGCAGGTGCTGTTAGTGAGCAACCTATGACGGCTGCAACAGTACACGAGAGGGTGGGTGGCCAGCACCACGCCCGACCGCCTTTGTCTCCCTAGTGGTGATGTTTACACACCGCACCAGGTACTCATTTGAGGCTGAGTCGACCTAGGGGAGGCCCAGGACCGGTTCAGATAATCGTCACTGGTGTTGGCCGTGAGCGGGAATCGAACTCGGGTCGCCGGGTTCATAGCGCAGCGCGCTAACCGCTACACTATCGCGTGTGTGCGTGTATGGCTTCACACACACGCTCACACGCGCACCTGAACACTACAACCCACAAGCGAGTGCACGCGACAGACGCTGTGAGTCAGAGTTCAATGTCTTGCCGGAAGGTCAACCGTCAGTCGCGGGTGTCCGATGCGGTTAATCGATCGGCCGATCGATCGGGAGGCCGAGTGTGGCTCACCACCCCCCTCCTCCCTCCCCCACCTATTCCTTCCCAAAGCTCTCGTCTCCACAAATTTAACTGCATCGGACGTTGCTGACGTCATTTACTTGAACCGCGAACCAAAAATAAAAGTTGCAAATAAAATAATCGGGAGATGAATGCGATTTAACGAAAAAAAAACGTATATATATTTACTCGAGTTATAAACGGTGAGCGAAATTGACGTCGTTCTTTTGCATGAAAAGGCTTCGTGTTGTCACGACGACGATGGAAAAGTTGTCCGTTAGAGGACACTGGCAGCTGATGCGAGTGCATGTCCCGATGTCAATCGGTGCTTACTGAACCCCGCCAGGACGAGACGGACGGAACGAACGACGTGGACACACAAACTGGAACGAAAGGCTAAGAGGTGCACGAAGACGCATGGACAGAGAGTGGGGGGGGGGGTCAGAGGGCCTTTGGAATTACGCAGAGAGAGAGGAGAGAGAGAGAGAGAGACACGAGTGATTTATGTGACCAACGCTGAGAGAGACTGCGAGAGAGAGAGAGAGGAGCCATTGACTACTCGGGAAACTAAAGTGGGCTGCAGGGGAAGGACTCATCTCTGAGAGCCAGGGTTGGTGACGCTGGCAAGGCAGCCAATTGACCAGAGTTTCAATCCCAGCCACGGCTAACCTCAGTGGCGGTGATATTTTGTTTGGTTGTTAGCCTGCCCTGCGCTTCTATCTAGGTCAGGGGCCGGCACCCTGAGACTCTGGATCCGCACGCGGCCCTTTAAGGATTTCCTCGTGACATTATTAACATTGCATCGCGGCTCTTGAAACACTGGGTTGGTTTTGTTTTAATACCGAAATCGAAAAAGAATAAAAATGTGCCTTTCTCGTTATTTTGGTTTGCCGAACCCGTGGTCTAGGGCGACCCGGCGTGTAAACAATCGTCACTTGGGAAGACAAAAGCGGCCGTGCGTGGTCATAACCACACCTCCGCTCGAGAGGGCGCTGCTCCGGCCTTAATAGGTGCTCGCTGACAGCACTTTCGTGAACCAAGTTTACATCAGTGTGTGTCGGGCTATGCACGGGAGGTAGCTGTGTCCTCTTCATGTGCATCTCTTCGAAAGTGGACCTAGCCTGGCACAGGCGGCGCGGTAAGCGAAGGGAGGCTGTCCATTTGTGCAGTCGCTGCTGTGTTCGTGAGCGAGCGCAAACCAGAGCGCCATAAGCCAATACACACGCCATTGTCACATGGGTAGTGACATAACGCTATGTAACAGAATTTTTGTTCCTGGGTAGTAAGTGTTATTTCGTAATTGCTTACGCCTAAAAAGTATAGAAAATGGCTGTTATTCCCCACAAACTTTGCTTTTGTGACCAGGACAGTGATATTTTGAAATTTACCTATTTTCAATGAGAAAACGGGCAAATTAGTTTTTCTATTATGATCCCATTTTCATCATGCAGGACCACATCGCGCACATTTGCGCGGGATCTATGGCGGAAGTGGTGGGTGGAGAGGGGAGGGGGGGGGCGGCGTGATGACGTCGGCACGCACAAATCCGGCTCAACACCGGGGGTCACGTCATCACACAGATGTGCGCGGTGACGTCGCGGCTGCGCGCACAGCCAGGCAGACAGGAATCCAGAGAGGCAGCCAGCCAGCCAGCAAAACTTTTTTTTTTAATAAATATAATTTTTTTCTAATTCAGTCCGACGAGTTTTTCAATAAAGACTAGCAGCCCGGACGTCCTTTGCACGTGACCGCCCGTCCCTCCGGAGGTCACTCCCTGCCCACCAGCAACAACAGAGCGCAGTGCGGCTAAAACCCCATCGTTGTACCGTCACTGTGCTTCTATGCTCCCTCGCGTGTGCGGTTCCCGACACGAAGATGCTCGACCCATGGCGCGGTGACCGGCGCGGTGAAGTATGGTCAAATAAATCCCACCGACGACGGCAGGTTCTCATCCAGCAGTGGATTGACAGGCACGGCTGTACCGCAGCAACGTCAGTTGCATGCTGGAGAGGCAGCAGGTCGAAAGGGAGTTCGTTTTCAAATGCTCGCAAAAAAATCAATGAAATGACGTTGCTTTCATCTGGCCGTGCCGGTGATAAACGGCGCGGGATGTGTTGTTGTTGTTTGTTTCGCTGTTTGTTGCCGCGGACCGCCGCCGTTCCATAAACACGAGGAAGCTTTTCATTATACACTCCACCAACAAATGAGCCGATTTCCCGCTGAGATCAAGCACACGCAACCCGTTTCGCACGGCAAACGAAAATAGCAGCGGCAATAGCAGCAGCTGCTGATGATGCTGCTGATGATGATGATGCTGCTGCTACCGCTGCTGCTGATGTATGTTGAACTTCTCTCGCACCGTACGTTGAGACGGGGTGCGTGGGTGTTTGCCCACCCACGTTGCCGTCGTGCCACGCGATGACATCTCTCGTTGATTCCTGGAGGCTTCTGCCGCTGCAAAATTCTCTCCTCGTAGAGTCCATCCGCTCACCCCCACCCCGCCACGCTCCTTGTAGTTGGACGTGATTTTGATGTATTTGTCGCAATCATATTCGACTCGTGTGCAGCTGTCTCCGACTCGCGCTGTCGTTACCTCTGTATTGTTTTTGTTTTGTGTGTGCGTGTAAACAGCACCGTTCGCATTTACGATTTGCACGGTTGAGTGGGTGAGTGGTTGACCGCGTGGGTGAGTGAGTGGGTGGGTGCGTGGGTGAGTGAGTGGGTGGGTGCGTGGGTGAGTGAGTGGGTGGGTGCGTGGGTGAGTGAGTGAGTGGGTGCGTGGGTGAGTGAGTGAGTGGGTGCGTAGGGTGAGTGAGTGGGTGGGTGCGTGGGTGAGTGAGTGGGTGGGTGCGTGGGTGGGTGAGTGAGTGGGTGGGTGAGTGAGTGGGTGGGTAAGTGAATGTTGTGACCTGGGGAGCAGTAGTGCAGCGGTTAGCTATGAAACCCGGGGACCCGAGTTCGATTCCTGCTGACGAACCAATAAGTGACGATTATCTGCACCGGCCACGGGCCTCCCCTAGGTTGAATCGGCCTCAAATGAGTACCTGGTGCGAGGGAGATAAAGGCGACCGGGCGTGGTGTTTGCCGTGCCCGGCCTTCACACGATTTTGGACGATTTTTGACCCCCCCCCGCCCTTCGTCACACGGCGGCACAAAAAGTCAAACCCCCTTTCAAATGTTACGTCACAAAGCTCTGCCCCCCCCCCCAAAAAAAATAAAACATGCTTCATATCGCTTTAAACTATTGTCATTGTAATGCGTAATGTGGCGCTGCACTCTGATGTTGTAGGAGAAAAACATTCATTAAAAAGTCTATTTAATTAAGTAGAACGTGTTGTCTATATTTATTCAAACTTGCGCATTTTGATGTGACGTCGCATTTCTCACACCCCCCCCCCCCCATCGTCACACACCGTCACAAATGTCTGACCCCCCACCCCCCCCATGTGCGTGACGTTATTTATAGTCGCTGGCAAATCAACGATTGCCTTGCCCGCACGTTCACGTGGGCGTCTTGCTTTTAGCATCCCTTACAATCTTCAGCGGACTTTGTCGGGAAGGATCGTCGGACGGTCGGGCGTGGGTAGCCCCGGGGTGGTGTGCAGATGGAGAAGCGCTCCCTGTGGTGTGGTGGGGAGAGCGGGGGGGAGAGGGGAGGATGGGGGGAGAGGGGAGGAGGGGGGGGGAGAGGGGAGGATGGGGGGAGAGGGGAAGAGGGGGGGAGAGGGGAGGAGGGCGGGGAGAGGGGAGGAGGGGGGGGGAGTGGGGAGGATGGGGGGAGAGGGGAAGAGGGGGGGAGAGGGGAGGAGGGGGGGGGAGGGGAGGATGGGGGGAGAGGGGAAGAGGGGGGGAGAGGGGATGAGGGGGGAGAGGGGAGGAGGGGGGGGAGAGGGGAGGAGGGGGGGAGAGGGGAGGAGGGGGGAAAGGGGAGGAGGGGGAGAGGGGAGGAGGGGGGGAGAGGGGAGGAGGGGGAGAGGGGAGGAGGGGGGAGAGGGGAGGAGGGGGGGAGAGGGGAGGAGGGGGGGAGAGGGGAGGATGGGGGGAGAGGGGAGGAGGGGGAGAGGGGAGGAGGGGGGAGAGGGGAGGAGGGGGGGAGAGGGGAGGAGGGGGGAGAGGGGAGGAGGGGGGGGAGAGGGGAGGAGGGGGGAGAGGGGAGGAGGGGGGGGGAGGATGGGGGGGGGGGCTGCACGGCCCGCACAGACAGACGGGCGGAACGATCACGGGGAGATAATTTTGCTGCTTGAAATATTTCCACGCGATTGAGCCACTTTGTTGAGCTATCATTTGTGGCCACTTCTGAAAAATGAGTTAATAGCTCAGTAGGCTTTACCTGGTAAGATAAAAAAAATTGTTCCATTTGTGTTTGCTTTCAAGTAATTTGTTTACCTTATTTTGCACTCCCATCGTGTTTTTATAGTGTTGTTGTTGTAACGTTCTGATCCCACCCCTACTGGACATCTGTAGCAAACGGCTTTAAAACTCAGCATTCCTCCACTCTAAACTCTGATTCTGAAATGCGCAACGGACGGACAGACTCCCTCCCCCCCCCCATTACCTCGCGAATGTGCTCTGAAGCAGCAAGATAAGTGCATCGTTAGTTTTTCTTTCTCACCACACATACCTACACAAGGAGAGAATCAAACCAGGTCGCCACGTGGGTTCAAATGTGCCATTCGAATTGTGATATAAACGCGAAACCCGCTGGAGTTTATCGCAATGGTGCATCTTTGAACAACAAAGCGAGGCGCCTACAAATTAAAGATGGCCACCGTTTGCTTCCAAGATGGCCGTCATGTTTTGGTGGCGGCCATTTTTTATTTTGGCGACCATCTTTGAATCCTTTGTTGCTAATCTTGTGTTCGTTTCATATTCAGTGATCCCTAGAAGACAGTGCTTGTCGATTTTGGTAAGCTCTACCAATTACCGATACGGCTGTTATTCACAATGTGCTCCAGTAAGTCCCGGATTGGATTGTGTCAGCATTTGAAGGATTATTCACGTTTCTACGCTCCACTAATCGGGGCTGTTGTACAACGGGTACAACAACAAAAAATGCGTTGGAAAAACTCGCACAGCTTCTACAGATGTGGGTCGTCACACCGGCGTGGTTGCTACCGTGTGTAATGAGATCATTGTACTTGTTTTTTTTTGAAACCTTAAATTAAATTGAGGGCGAATTTGAGCGCGATTTTACCCCCTCGCTAAATGAAGGACCAAATGGCTTCGCTGGCGAGAGCAGAACTGAACATGGTAGATTTGGAATGTATTTATTTCACATCCTCTTATCCCCCTGCAGCACCACAGACTCGTGAAGAGTCCGCGGAGACAATTAATGAGACAGCTGTAATCTTGTAGCTACACACAGGGGCAATTCGAACAACTTTGAAGCCTCGTTGGGTAATTCATCAATTAATCAATCATTTGATGTATTCATTATTTAAATAATAATAATAATAATAAATGCAACCATTTAAATTATGGCCAGCAGTTGGAGAAACATAAAGGAGCCGGAACATCTACCACGTGTCTGGGTTAAGAAGTCATTGTTTTTTTCTTACCTTCAGGGACATCACAGAACCACGGTTGAAAGTCAGAAACGAGCGGCGGACGCAATTGCTCCACGATTTGATAACGGGACCGTGCCAGAGCTGCTGCTTGCTGCTGCTGCTGCTGGAGACTGTTTCATTTTTACACGAAGGCTTTCACGACCAATATTATAATTCGGGATTTTTGTTTTGGGGGGGGAGGGGTTAGGTCGCCCTAAACTCCTCCACCACCCGGCGCGGACAATTTAATGATAGTGTTTCGTGAATCGAATTGGGCACATTTGATTCACGTGACAATTATATAATTTTTAACTGGCTGGTGTCGGGTGGAGGAGGGTTTACGACACACACGACCTAAGCCAACAAAAAAATACAGATTTGAGTCTTTCATATCGATATATTTTAACAACTTTTCTCGGACAAATGCTCACAATCCATTGAACTAATGCAATGATACATTTAAGGACAATATACCACTGTAACATAACAACGTATAAAATCATTTGATAATTCAGATAGTGGATTAATGTCTCCCTCCCTCCATCCCACGCCGTGTTGGTCAATAGGGGGGGGGGGTGGTGGGAAGGTAGTTTTGAGCATCCTTCACCACGCTGGTCATTGCAGGTTGGTGAAAAGCGAGAGGGTGGGAGGGGTGTTGAGACAGGATCGGTTCTAATATTAGTGGTCGCCTGGAATCTAACTGAGGAGGTCCAGGTTCAGAGCGCATGTGCCCTAATCAATGCACCCACCACTCGACCCGCAATACAATACAGCAAGGCCGTAGCCATGGCGTCAACATTGGGGGAGACTAAATCTTCCAGGTTGTCTGGGGGTCTCAACCCAGAAAAATATCTAAATTTGAAAAACGAATTTCCTGCCTAAAATATAAAAAAATTCACTAACATATGGGATGGACTTTTAATTTATTTTTTTACATTATTTTCTAATTGTGTATTGTATTACATTGCTCTGTTTTTACTTTTTTACCATTTCTTGTTTCATTGTATGTAATGGCAGAGATTAGGGATTAATAAAGTACAACCGTAACCAAAATCATATAAACGTAAATCTATGCATTGATTTATATGAAGACAAGTCCAGATATTGTGGCCAAGGTTTAGCAAATTGTTATTTTTACTTACATAGCATAGCAATTATTTTTTTAATAGCAATATATTGGGGGGGGGGGTGGATTTTGAGCATATTTGAATATTGGGGGGGATGTGTCCCCTCCCAATAAATATTATAATTACGGCCTTGCAATACAGTGCAACAATTACGATGATTGCCCAAGCTGTTATTTGCCTGAAATTGCCAGTGTAATTGAAAGCAAAGTTATCAATCTATTGCCATTTTAAATAACAGCCGTGTCAGTGTGCCGCATATTGTGCATGCATTGTAATTATCCGCTTCTGAAGCTCATGGTCCAACCCTCGACCGCACCTACTGCACAATGCATGGCAGCAGAATGCGGATGCTACCTGATGCACGAATGGAAAATTAAAAACTCTCTAGCAGTGTGCGACTGTCGCTATCCAGAACAGAGGCTACACAACGTATAACGACGCAATGCCCCCCGATCCATAAAGAAGGGGACATCACAGCGTCCATACACTCCGATGCTACTGACGTTAGTGATCTGAGTTTGCCCACGTCATTGTGAAACTGTCAGTTGTTGCGCCTGACGCCCCCGTCTCTCTTTCTCCCGTATGGACACGGGATGAGTCGCATCGATACGGCGATGTCTAGGTTCTATACGTCAAGCTGCTGGATTTCACGCACAGAGATTCGTAGACTCGTACAGAGACCAATAGACGCACACAGGGACCCATAGACTCGCACAAAGAGTCATAGACTCGCACAGAGAGTCATAGACTCGTGCAGAGAACCATAGGCTCACACAGACCCATAGACTCACACAGATATCCATAGACTCACGCAGGGACCCATAGACTTGCACAGACCCATAGACTCGCACAGACCCATAGACTCGCACAGATATCCATAGACTCGCACACAGACCCATAGACTCGCACAAGGATCCATTGACTCGCACAGAGATCCATAGACTCGCACACAGACCCATAGACTCGCACACAGACCCATAGACTCGCACAAGGATCCATAGACTTGCACACAGACCCATAGACTCGCACAAGGATTCATTGACTCGCACAGAGATCTATATACTCGCACATGCTTCGTCACTTTATGAACCACAGCAAGAAAAGAAAAAAATCCCCACTTCAGCAAACATTTCTTGCTGTGTCATTTCCCACCTGATGATGATTGCTTGTGTTGCAATCAAAACGTCGTGATTTAATTTATTTTATTTTATACCTACGCGACTTTACCGATAGAACAAAAAAGTATGGGGGGGGGGTATATGACTGCATGTCTATTCTCAATGCCGCACACGCACACAGACACAAATGGTCACACGCAAGGACAAAGACGCTGCTGTTGACAATGATGCAGACACGTCCAGAAAGACAAACGTTGCCCCGCACAGCCTCAACAAACGACTGCGAAAAGTGCGGCGGCCGGCACCACGCCCGGCCAGCTTTGTCTCCCCAGTGCCGATGTTTACACACCGCACCAGGTGCTTCTTTGAGGCTGAGTCGACCTAGGGGGTGGTGGGAATGGAACTCAGGTCGCCGCTCCCCGCACACGCGGACAGCCTCGACTGACGCGGACACTCCGCGCGTGCCGACACACACGGCAGCTGATAGAGCGAGACCGACCCAGTGACACGCAATCCATGTTAACAGAAAGCGTTGCCATGGGAGCACGTAGAGTCTTCATTAAAAATGCAACGTTGCATCTTGAGGCGTACATCGCGCCTCCAGCAGTGCACCCCCCCCCCCCCCGTGCCCCCCTCCATCCCAGGCCCCCCCGATCGAGATCGACGTCTCATGAAATATTCAGTCTGCCCATAGTCGCCTCGACCCCCCAGCGAAGACCGTGCGAGTCTCAATCCTCCATCCCCCCCCACCCCATCCCCTTTCCACCCCCCATGTTCGTCTATCTCAGCCTCACACCCAAGGTGTAAAGTGTAACCTACTTCCTCTCCGAGTGCAGCATTTTAAATTTTAATTCGCCCACATTCTCAGCAGGAGATTCGGCTGAAACCACGTGGGTGTGTGGGGGGTCTGAGCGAGGAATGATGGTTCAGGAAGCACGGACGGAGAGACGGACCCGCACACACAGACGGTGACACGCGGATGCGAGCAGCCAGACGGACAGTCCGAGCAAGGGGCAGAGAAGCAGAGAGACAGGCGAGGCGGGCGGTTAAAGAGGCACATGCAGGTGATTGAAACGGGCCGGATCGCTCCGGAAATCTGTGGATGGGAGTGAGCATTTGAACCCTCTGACTGCGTTCCGGAAAGAATCAAAGATTCGTATTTGTATTTATTTATTTATTTGACTCACAGATAGACCCCCCCGCCCGCCACCCTAGACTAACAGAGAGACCCACAGACACGCTCAAAGACTCACAGACACGCACAGAGACCCACAGACACGCACAGAGACACACAGACACACACAGAGACCCACAGACACGCACAGAAACCCACAGACACTCAGAGACCCACAGACACGCACAGATACCCACAGACACGCACAGAGACACACAGACACACACAGATACCCACAGACACGCATAGAAACCCACAGACACTCAGAGAGACCCGCAGACACGCACAGAGACCCGCAGACACGCACAGAGACACACAGACACACACAGAGACCCACAAACACGCACAGAAACCCACAGACACTCAGAGACCCACAGACACGCACAGAGACCCACAGACACGCACAGAGACCCACAGACACGCACAAAGACCCACAGACACGCACAGAAACCCACAGACACCCAGAGACCCGCAGACACGCACAGAGACACACAGACACACACAGAGACCCACAGACACGCACAGAGACACACAGACACACACAGAGACCCACAGACACGCACATACATCCACAGACACTCAGAGACCCACAGACACGCACAGAGACCCGCAGACACGCACAGAGACACACAGACACACACAGAGACCCACAGACACGCACAGAGACCCCCAGACGCGCACAGAGACCCAACTCCTCGTCCTCCTCTAGTGGGGGAATCATTTATGAGTTCTCCCAGTAATTTCGTCTCATTCCCAGCCCTGGTCACTATCGAGTAATATCGATTCTTCACCTCACGGCGCGTGCATGTCTGCGTGTGTGAGGATCAATGCGGGGAGAAGCTTGCCCAGTGGTTCGCGCACCGCGCTACGAACACGGCGACCCGAGTTCGAATCCCGCTCGCCGTGATAACAGTGACGAATATTCGAACCGGTCCTGAGCCTCCCCAAGGTTGACTTAGCATTAAATGAGCACCTAAGGCGGTGTGTAAACATTGGAACTGGGGAGACGAAGGCGACCTGGCGTGGTTGGTGGCCCACCCACCCCTTCGTGTGCCGGTGACGGACTTCGTCGGTGCTACTCGCCGACAGCACTGTCCCCAACAGGCTGTTAAAGGCTAGACGGGTGGAACGTTGTCTTTGTGTTCTGTAAGGATCCGATGTTTTCCGATTTGATTGTGCAGAGTGCGTTCGCGTGACGCCCGCCAGCCACTAGAGGTCACTGCAAAGACCTCAACCTGGGGCAGCCACGACCGTCCACCCCGGTAAGATTTCCACGTTTATATTTTGTTTTTATTTAATACAATTAAAGTATTTATATCGGGGCGGCGAGCAGGGCATCGCCACTGTGTTAGGAGGCGAGGACAGGCCCGCGCGGAAGGAGATATCATAGAACTACTTCCCGAGATTGCTCACCGCAGCATGTCTCAAATTCCAGTCCTCGCGAGCCTCCCACGAGACGAATTGTCGTCGTTCTGAACATCGTCAGGTGCGACTTAATTTTGTATTTGACAATAAAACATTGGTTATTATCACGAAAAAGGTGGGCCCGCAGGGGATGGTATGGGGGTGAACAGGGGGAGAGAGAAAGGGAGAGGGGGAGAGTGAATTGGGTGTATGGCGACGAGTCGAGGTTGACGGACACTGTTATTGACAATGCGTTGCGTCTTATTTGTTCTAGGATGACACATTGTGTCATAATATTGACGCCAACGAGTAAGGCTGCGTCGCCGCCGCCGCCGCCGCCGTCGCACCATAGTTGCTCACTCTCGTCGAGAAACCCGAGAGACACACAGAGAAAGAGAGAGAGAGGACGACCCAGAGGCACCAGGAGGAGGAACAACGGGGTGTAGGAGCAACAGCCACCCTTCCAGCAGTGATCCACTAACCCCAGGATGCGTCCACAGCGCTGGATTACAGGCCACGCGGGTAGCCAACACGGCCCGGTATCCAAAGACGACGAAGACTTAGCATATCATACTCGTTGGTTCTTTCGGTAAAGTCATGTAGATGAAAATTAAAAATAATAGTAAAAAGAATAAAATGAAAATATTCTTAGGTTGTTTTACTTGATACAGCTGTCGGGCTGTGACGGTTCCACCTGAAGACGGAAGCTTGTGTTGCCTCCGAAACGTCGTGATTTTTATTTTATTTTACTTTGATTAATTAAAAATTTTACCTACGTGACTTTACCGAAAAAAACCTAAGAATATGAATCCTTGCAGTCACGAAAGCTTCAAATCTAAAATGAAAAGAGCTCAATTAAATCACGACGACCTTATTGTCGCGGCATCTCTTGAGGAAGGTTATCGACTCGATTAGCCGTGACTTCTTGTCCCGCTGTCTGTTTAAAGCTCTAACAGATCAGTGGAATTCCTCCCCGGTTAATTCTAGATTTGGAGTTTTCGTGACTGCAAGGATCCAAACTTCAAATCTAGAACTTAACGGATTTGTGGAGCAAGTGCTGTGAGGGAGCAACCTTTGATGGCCTGCCACGGCACGCGAGGCGATGGGTGGCCAGCACCACGCCCGGCCGCCTTTGTCTCCCTAATGACGAAGCTTACACACCCCGCACCAGGTTGTCATTGTTGTAGGCCGACAAAGGGGAAAACCTCAGACCGGTTCAGATAATATCATCGTGAACGGTGTTGGCCGTGAGTTGGGAATCGAACTCGGCTCTCCCGAGTTTGTAGTCGCTTCGCCACTGCCCGGTGTCCACACGCGGCGGCCAGAGCCGGATTGTCCTCGTAGAAAAAGTAGCTACGACATATGTAGTAGCTACTACATATGTAGCTACTAAATATGTAGTAGCTACGGGCCCCGCTCTTTCAAGGGCCCCGCGCTAAACGCTTTCAAGCTATCAATTCCGGTTGATTGATTCTGCACTTGCTCTATTACTATAGTACTATACCGCCTTCGACTTTTACGAACGACTGGGTGTTTAAGGTTAGCGATTTGTCGTATTGTCTGGCTGTGGAGCAAATAAAAAAATACTTTACTATACAAGTAAAAAAATTGCGTTTTAATATTTAAGTATAATATTTATTTAGGGCCCCTTTATAACATTTGCTACAGGCCCCGAACTAGTTTCATTCGGCGGGGGGGGGGTGTAGCGGGGGGGGGGGCTCCAGAGAAATACTCGTCGTGTGACAGTAAAACGATATTTTTTATTAATACTCGGGAGCTGGAATTTGCTCAAAGAAAGTGTAGTAAAAAAAAACCTCAAACTTAATGATATTTTTTTTGTACAACATTGGCTAGGCGGCTGAGACCACGACGACTATCGCCTCGCGCTGCACTCGGATTTCTGCTGTTTAATAACTTGGCGGCTAAGACCCGAACATTTGAAAAAAAAAATCCTTCTCCTGGATCTGTGAGCGCTCTCTGACTCCCCTCCCCCACCCACCCACCTCCACTCGCTCAGCCACGCGGACACCTCTCACATTTCACATTTAAATAACGCGCCGCCGCTCCGTGAACATCCATCGGGGTCGGTTTCATATAGCAGCGGCGGCAGCCGACAGATGGAGTTGATGCCTAAAGCGTGGGGGGAGGGCGAGGTGGTGGATGGGGGGCGGAGGGAGGGGAGTGAGAGGGAACGAGAGACCCAGGCTGAGGAATAGACGCCGCAGATTATACCCCTACACACGAGTAAAACATACATATGAACCCCCGAGGTACAGAATTCGCTTTATTTGACTAATTCTTATATTAAGTGAAGTTTTTTTTTTTGCTTTGTTCGGTAATTGTGCGTTAAATGCCCTTAAGGAAGTCGCAACGTGGACTGAACCGTCACGCCACGAAACCTGATGATCTTGCGTTTATTGCAACCAAAAGTGACGGTGGAGGGGGGAGGATGGAGGGGGGCGCATCGTGGCGAGGAGATGGTGATGATGGGCGCATACTTGGCACTTCACGACGGAGTGGCAGCAGCAGCAGCAGCATCAGCAGCTCGGGAGTAACGTCCAACGCAGAGATGGAGCCATGAAATCCGCACACGCGCGGGGAGCTGTAGCGGGTGGACGTATGTTCATAGCTTCAAAGAGTCAGAGAGTTTCCGCTTGTTCGCCATCATTGGAATCTTCTCCAGGTGATCTGCAGAGTCGGGCGGCACGACATTTCTTGTGGCATTGTTGCAAATATCTCAGAAGTGTTTAACCACAAGGGAGATAACATTCGAAGTTGGTATTCAGGAACCACACTTGCCACGCTGCCATCGCGCGGATGACCCACCTCGCAGCCCAGCCAGGGTCACAGAGCGCGTTACACATCTTACACTCCCACGGCAGCCCTGGCCACCACGGGCGTGCATAGCCACCGTGAACCTCAACGATGACACGTTATACTGGTAGGAACCACCTGGTTCCACCAGCCCACAGGGGATTATTGTGTCCGTCCGTTCGCCTGTCGTGCATCCAAACATGGGAGGGGTGGGGCTGGGTGGAGAGGGGAGGGTGGGGAGGCGCTGGGTGGGGAGGGGCTGGTCACCTCGTGGTGCCCTTATAAAACTCAACGTTTAACCTACTCACGCCGGCTTGTGCCCGCCCTCACAGTCGGCCATATTTGCGGAATACACCACGCCGCCGTTGACCCTGGCCATTGACCGAGCAACCCAACGTTCCTACCAGCTCCCTCCGCAGGAATGTGTTAGTCCCGCACACTCATTGCGGTGTACGGCAGGCACACTTATAAATTACTATTCTTTACTACCCGGCTTCGCCCGGGACTTGGATTCACCACGCTCGGCCGCCTTTGTCTCCCCAGTGGCGATGTTCACACAGCACACCAGTTACTCGTTTGAGGCTGAGTCGACCTAGGGGAGGCCAAGGACCGGTTCAAATAATCGTCACCGGTGGTGGCCGTGAGCGGGAATCGAACTCGGGTCGCCGGGTTCGTAGCGCAGCGCGCTACCTGCTACACTACAATGCGTTACGCTTCCACACGCGCGGGTCACGTGACAGATTTGACGTAATAATTTTGACGTATCATTTTTTCATGGTGTACACTCTGGAAAGTACCCACATGGCAAATTTCAAGTTTGTTGTATGTCGGGAAGTACGCTAAACATTTTGAACAGACACACATAATCACAACTTTGCCTTTTATATATATATGGATGGATATATATATATCAAAATCCATGATTAAAGCAAAAATATAATTGCAGCCCCGTGAGGTTTTGTGTCGTAAGGAGTTTTAAAAAAGTTGGCTCAAACTGTTGACGTTTTAGGGGAATTACCGCCGCCGCAGACTCGACTCGAGTAAGTAATGACTCGTTAGAATCGTTGCGCGAAAGCGGGGCCTGGGTGTTGCGGGAATTTGCGCGTCTAAATTATTCAGACACGAAGGGCTTTCACCATCGCTCGTGGGCAATTCGACACGCGGACTCATTTTTTGGCGTGATTTTCTCCTGTCCGTCAAACATTCCAGACAGCCACTCATTAATTAATTACGCTTCCCAACCCGAACCCCACCCCTCCCTCCGCCTAACACCCCCCCCCCGCTCCACACAATCACCCACCCTGCGATTTTCCCCTTCGCAACATTTTGCCAGAATTACATTTGTATATGCAAACTTCTAAGAGGAAGACATCAGCTGCCGAAACATGCATTTCTTATTAAATAGGGTTAACTGCGGCAAAAAAAAAAATACCACATCGCAAGATGTCTCCCGTAATTTGAAGGAAACCTATCTGGACTCTCGTTTCACTTTTGGTTAACGTCTCATGTGCTTGAACAAGCCAAGCTCCTGCCGGTTTGTCAGTGAAATTCCACGGTTAAATCCCAGCACTCGGCGCTAACGGCTAATAGATTTAATCTTCTCGTCTCATCATGTGTCACTGGCGCTGCAACTAATGCGATTTAAATTTGACAATAGCTGCTGCGTGACTCAGGAGCTTCATGATGGCCGTGTCAAGAGATAATTCTTCTTGCGTTATGACGTTAAATTAAATTTCCAAAAATAGTTTGCGTGGGAAAAAATATATATATCCGTCGAAAGGTTTTTTTTTCTCCCTCAAACACGCCGACACACGTGGGGGGTGGGTGGGAGTGTGGGGGGTTACACGCACTGCCCCGCGCGAGGTTTCCGAATGGATTCTCCTCTCCCCGATATCGCCTCTGCAATGGAGTGTGTGGAGCAGTGACAGAAGTTGATGCTTGAACTACCGACACCAAAAATGGCTTTTCGGTACCACGCACGGTGACAAATGCTAACAACGATGCTCTCGAATCAATTTCGCTCTAGATTCCGAATATATATGATAGCAATAATGCGGCGGTAGCTTTAATGAGATAATTGTGATCATAGGAGGGTGCTATACAAGCTTTGATAGATGTCATGGGGTGCGGGGTGACATTCCTACGTGAGATGAAACGTCTTCGAAGGAATCAGATGCTGTGCACGAAGGGCTTTCTGCCTTGGGTGAATATCGCCCATGGTAGAGTCTCGTCGCGTGTGATACCCCAGGTGGTACCGATGACCTGTAGCGTGGAGGGAGCGGTGGTGCAGCGGTTAGCGTGCACACGGGAGACTCGAAGTGCAGTGGAGCAGTACCCTTTGCTACACTTCCCTCTGGGGCCGTCCATAAATGACGTCACGCACCTAGTAGGGGGGGGTCAGACATTTGTGACGATGTGTGACGAGGGGGGGGGGGGTTGAAAAATGTGACGTCACATCAAAATGCGCAACTTTAAATAAATATAGACAACACCTTCTACTTAATTAAATATACTTTTTTCAATAAATGTGTTCTCCTTGAACATCAGAGTACAGCGCCACATTAAATACGTATTACAATGATCATATTTTAAAGCGATTTGAAGCATGTCTAATTTTGTTGGGGGGGGGGGGGGCAGAGCTTTGTGACGTCATATTTGAGGGGGGTCTAACGGGGGGGGGGGGGGAGTGGAGTCAAAAATTGCCCAAAATCGCGTGACGTCATTTATGAACGCCCCCTTGGACAAATGCTGCTTGATAATATTGGCCGTGAAAGCCTTTACAACGCTGTACGTACGCCGATGGGCTGAAACCCAAAGTAAAACGCATGTTGTTTTGTATGTATCTATCTATCTGTAGGGAAACAGCATAGCATATCTCGTACCTGCGTACACGAGGAGGACGCTTGCCCTCTCAGAGTCTCAGAGCCTCCCACAACTCGCATTAAAAAAAAAAAACCTCTAATGATTTATTAGGGCGCAGATTCGCCCTGTGCCAGCAATTGCATGGGAACATCGTGAACTTCATGACCAGAGACTGGGAGAGGCGGCGGGGGGGGGGGCAGCCGGGGCGGGGGAGGGAGATAAAAGGGAGAGATGGGAGAGCATGCTAGAGAGAGAGAGAGATAGAGACAGAGGTTAATTGCATCATTATAACTGATAAGGCGAGCGAGTCGGCTCAGCCAGTACTCGCCGCTCAGGATGGATGATGGCCCGTGGTGGTCTCGATTAATGCCCGGGTTGTCCTAACCTCGGCTACATCCTGACCTAGGTTGTTGATGTTAACGATGTTTACGATGTGCACCAAAATCGTGCAAAGATGCATGGGGGAGGCACGGCGCATGGCTTGGCATTATTCTGAGGGATGGCGGTGGCGGCGGCGGGGGCGGTGGGGGGGCCGGTGTGGAACCAAAAACCCGTGAGCACCTTTGCAGCCAAGGGGAACGTGCCATGCGGAGATTTTTTTTTCGCGAGGAGATCGACGCAGATGCTTGCTGGGTGGGATCGTTGTCCTGTCCAGAGATCAAACGTCGCGTGTGCTGCCACTCGTCACCGTCTGAGAGGCCTCTCAGGGATTGCCTGATGCGTGCACAACCGTTGCACGAGCCGCCCAGGATGATTTTGAGGGTGCCCTGCGGCCGTGTCAGAGACACCGAGCCAACAACGCAAGGAAGCTCGGTTCGAAACCGGGTTCTCTGGCGTGGTGAGTTCACGGTATCAGCCCGGTCGCCAATGGCCTGCGCAGAGACCCGTAGACTCGCATAGAGAACCGTAGACTGACGCACAGATCTACGGACTTGCATAGAGACCCCCTGCGATGAAATCGAGTTCTCAACCGGGTCACCAATGACTTACATAGAGATCCATAGACTCACGATAGAAACCCATATAGACTCACGCAGAGAGCCATAGACTCACATGGAGACCCCGAGACTGGCATTTGATAAAATCGGGTTCTTTGATGTATCGTATTGATGTGCTCAGCTCGGCCACCAATGACTTACGTAGAGATCCATAGACTCACAATAGAGACTCATATAGACTCACGCAGAGAGCCATAGACTCACATGGAGACCCCGAGACTGGCATATGATAAAATCGGGGTTTGGATGTACAGTATCGCATTGATGGTCGCAGCCGGGCCACCAATGATTGCGCGCACACACACACACACAAACACACTCCATTATGTTCCAAGCAGGTGCACTCGCACTCACCACCACCACCATCATTATAATCACCACCATCATTATAATCACCACCATCATTATAATCACCACCATCATATGTATTCGCTCTGCAACAAACATGAAAGGCACCGTGACGTTACTCATAAGATTATGCCATTTTCCGAGCCCGCCACCCACCCTCCCACCCCCAATAAAAAATAGTCGATTTGAATAATTTACCCGCAACCAAAATTGCAGTCAATTATTCCCCCGTGTTGCGACAAAGCGCAGGACACCAGGTGTGCTTCGCCCGAGCGCTAATGAATCTCTGCGCTCTCGCCCTGGTTAAATAATGGATGTTCAATACGGGGGTCAGATAAAAGGGAACGCGCGGGGGTTAGCTGCGCGTCGTGCGTAGCGTGGCACGCGCAGGGCGCATAGTTTCGTACTGATAGCGTAATAAAAAATGCAATACAATGAGAAGAATCTACAGCTGTGTGAATCCGCTGTCGGTCATGGGGGTGGTGTGGATGGGGGTGTGTGTGTGTGTTGAACTTCTGTTACGTTGCCACCCGTGCCAATTGGAGGTGCCGGTTGCTGGGGTGGTGTGGATGGTGTGTGTGTGTGTGTGTTGAAATTCTGTTACGTTGCCAACCGTGCCAATTGGAGGTGCAGGTTGCTTTGACAGAGCTCGGGGGAAGTGTGGCAGGGGAATTGAGTCGAGGGATGCCTGAACGGAACCTGCCCCACCGGTCACCCTCCACCACCAACCCATTCACCAACCGGCACTGCCCAACTTGGTGAAGTAAGGCCAAACGGCCACCATGGCTGAGCACGGCGTGTGGTGAGGGAGGTCCCTCACTCAGCAGAGGATGCACAGAGGTCCGTGATCTTTTTTGTAATTGTAATTCAAACAAGTGTTTTTTTTTTTATATAAAGCATGATATTGCGTGCAGCTCATTGCCAAGCCATCGCTGGATGAGGGCATCCCCGCAAGCGGTTTTCGGTCACGGTAGCCGCACCTCCGATTCGCAGGGATGGCTACGTACGGTGCGAAAAGAAGTTCAACGTCCGTGCGTTCACACGCGGTTGCTTTGGACGTACGTTGCTCTCGGGGGCCACGGCTAACATCAGTGGCGAGCGATATACCCCAACGACGTCCTGCCCCCACACACAACGCCTTCACACAAGCCGCTCGCTGGATAGAGTGCTGCAGTATTATTGTAATTAGCGTTCCGTTGTTGTTGTTGTTGTTGCTGTTGTTATAATTATAATTAGTGGTTGTGCAATAGACGCCGGACCATCAGCTCGAGTGTCGGTGCGAGACGGATCATCGGTGACGTCGCAGACAACCGTCAGAGATGGCGACGATTTGGGGAGGCCATCATTCAGCAGTGGACCCATCATGACTGATGCTTCATGCGTGGGTTGGTGATGATGATGGTGGTGGTGGCGGTGATGATGATGGTGGTGGCGGTGATGGTGGCGGTAATGATGATGATGGTGGTGGTGATGATGATGGTGGTGTTAGTGATGATGATGGTGGTGATGATGATGGTGGTGGTGGTGATGATGGTGATGATGATGGTGGTGATGGTGGTGGTGATGGTGGTGGTGATGATGATGGTGACGGTGATGATAATGATGATGATGGTGGTGGCGGTGATGATAATGGTGGTAGTGATGATGATGGTGATGATGGTGGTGGTGATGGTGGTGGTGATGATGATGATGGTGACGGTGGTGACGGTACCGTCGGTTAATCACTGCCACCTCACCAGGTGTCTAATTGGCTCCGTGGGGTTTAGGGGCATCTTTAGAGCAATTTGCTTCAAAATATAACGGCTTGTTCCCGCTCTTTCTTTCTCTTTCTCGCTTCCACAATCTCAGAAGACGAAATATCTACTCGTAATTTATCACGCTACGAGAAAATAGCACCCGCCCCTCTTCCTCGCCCCCTCCCCCAGCGAGTATTTCTTAATGACAAAACGCAGCTGTGTATGACCACGATTCCAGAACGGCGCCGCGACAAAGCGCGCGGCGGGTGTCTGATCTTAGACTCTTTTTTAAAATTAAATTTCATCCGGAATTTAAACTCATACACTAATGAGCCGAGCTGTATTCAATTTGCACGTGGACACAACAACACACACACACGCGCGCGCGCGAGCGCGTTCACGCGCATACGCAAAGGCAAAGGTCCCCCGTATAGCTCCAAAAGGCTGTTTGGGGCAAGTGCTGTCGGCGAGTTCAAGCGCTGTATGTTGAACTTCTTTCGCACCGTACGTAGCCAACCGTGCTAATCGGAAGTGCCTTGGTCTTTCACCGGTGCTGCTGTGTTTACACAGACGCACGCGCTGACGGCAGATACCCATCAGTAAAGGCCTGGGTCGAGCCACATAGACAAACGATAACCCCGTTTGAGCCTTCACAGACTGTTGGGGCAAGTGCTGTTTGCGAGTAGCAGCCGATGAAGCCTGGCACGGCACGCGAGTCGGTTGGTGGCCAGCACCACGCCGGGCCGCCTTTGTCTCCCTAGTGACGATGTTGAGTCGATTTCGGGGTGGGCGGGCGGGGGATGCCCGGGACCGGTTCGCAAATAATCGTCGAGCGTTGTTGTCCGTGAGCGGGACGAGAATTCTCGGGGTTTCACCCACGGGGTTGGCGATCTGGGCCGAGAGGAGCGCGCAGCTCTCGGGCGCCACCGCTCACCCAACCCCCCACCCCCCACCTCCCCACCGGGAGCGTGCACGCGTAGCACGCACGGTTACTCGCACGCACAAAAAGACAAAGATCCCCCTATAGCCTTAACAGACTGTTGGTGAAAGTGCTGTTAGCGAGCACCTATGAAGGCGGAACGGTACACGAGGGGGTGGGTGGCCAACACCACGCCCGAACGCCTTTGTCTCCCCAGTGGCGATGTTTATTACACACCGCACCAGGTACTCATTTGAGGCTGAGTCGACCTAGGGGAGGCCCATGACCGGTGCAGATAATCGTCACCGGTGTTGGCCGTGAGCGAGAATCGATCCCGGGACGCCGGGTTTGTAGCGCAGCGTAGCGCTAACCGCTACACCACCGCTTGCACACACACGCACACACAGGCACACACAGACACACACACACACAGACACACACGCGCACAGACACACACACACAGACACACAGACACACACACAGACACAGACACACACACAGACACACAGACACACACGCACAGACACACACACACAGACACACGCACAGACACGCACAGACACACACAGACACACACACACAGACACACGCACAGACACGCACAGACACACACAGACACACACACACAGACACACACACAGGCATTGCGCGCTCCTCCAGAGATCGATGGAGGCTATGCGCCATCGCGAGGCGGGGATCGATGTGGTGCCGGTGCCGCGGTAATATTCACGATGCAGGTGGAGCCACCCACGGAGCGCCCTGCGCGCTCGCGCTCCCACCGCTTAGCGGCAAATTAGAGCGTGGCGAGCCGCTGATGAGCAGTCAGTCATTATAGCCCGAGATAGATTGCAGCTCTTGATGACAATAACAGCAGCAGCAGCAGCAAAAAACGACTCTTATCTTCAAAGCTGCCAACTCGTGCAACGATTCACACATTGATTACAAGGGGGGTGGGGAGGGGGGGGAGAAGCGGGCTTCATTTCGGCAGGAGCTGTCCGGGGCTGAGCTTCGGAAAATGTCGTCGTCGTCGTCGTCCGCGAGTCCACACCCGAGCGAGTTGCGTGACCGAAATGAGTTCTCGAATCGGAACCGCGCAACTGCTTCCATCGTGTACGCGGGCGCGGGATATTGTGTTTCGCCCTCGCGCACGGGATGCGATTTTTTCACCGTGTGCTCCGGCTTCCACCCGCACACGCGGTGTATAATAAACACAACTCATCATTAATTTAAAATAAAAACCAAATGTAGCGGCAGGACCCTCCTAATTATACATTCTTGTTCATCGCATGCGAGCCATTAGCCCACAAAAGGTTGCCGCGCTTGTAAGTGTAACGTTTTAATTTGTCTAGTCAAGCCCCAGCTCGCCTTGCGCAACTGCTCGAAACAACGTTGCCGAGACGTCCACATAGAAGCAATGCAGTTGCACGTAACATCAAAGTTTCGCGTAACATTAAACTTGCGTGCAACTGAATGCCCAAGCGTGGCCCCGGGCTTAATGATTCAGTCAACTTCCCCCCCCCCCCCCCCAGCGAGAGAGAGACAGAGTCGAGATGAATCTCCACGATTCGGTAAAGTGACGTATAAAGAGAAAATAATACATTAAATTTAATACTAGCATACGACGTTTCGATTGCAACACAAGCAATCATCATCAGGTATTAATGAAATAGAAACACAAATCTAGTATACTTAGAAATGTAATGTAATACAACAGAGAGTCGGATAACATAACAGTCAACACCCTACCTGGTTGAATGCTAAATTTAGCATTCTCAGGAAGAACGTAATCAACCAGGTAGGGTGTTGACTGTTATGTTATCCGACTCTCTGTTGTATTACATGACATTTCTAAGTATACTAGATTTGTGTTTCTATTTCATTTATACCTGATGATGATTGCTTGTGTTGCAATCGAAACGTCGTATGCTAGTATTTAATTTAATTTATTATTTTCTCTTTATACGTCACTTTACCGACCGAACCAAAGAGTAATTCCTGCAGTCACGAAAGCTCCAAATTAAGTAGAATCAGAGTTCCATTCTCTCCCATCGCACAACGGCTCACGACGTCAGGGCGCGTTCCGGTCACGTGGTCGCGTGGATTATTCTCCGGTTTTTCGCACCACGTTTTAGAATATTTCGCAGCGAGACACTCTCCACGCGATAAGCCACTTCGTTTTTTTTTTGGTCTGGCTATCGTTTGTGGCCAGGTCGCTTCTGAAAAAGAGCTCTTTAGCTCAGTGGACCCTACCAGGTAAAATTATAAAAACAAATTGTCAAGTGACCAGTGTGGTGAAGTATGCTCAAACATGATTGACACGGCGGTGGGAGGCCTTCATAGAGGGTGTCCTCCTCGCACGCGTGCGTTTTCCCCAGATGCTCGTGTTTTCCCTCGCACTCATTAATCGGCTGAACACATCTCGATACATAGAGGACCGCAGAGCTTGCTTGACCAATGTGTTGGTCGCGTCGGCTCTTCGCTGCGTGACTGCGGCTGCTGCTGCTGCTGCCGGCTTCCCGGTCGCCGTCCGTGGTTCCTCCTCCTCCTCCTCCTGGCGCCGATGGAGTCGTCCTCTCGCCCTTCCTTCAAGAGCGAGCGAGTGCCGTGTTGCTGGCGGCAGAGCGTTACGAGCCTTGACATTGCCATCCATCCTGAAGCGGATTCACAAGCGGTTGTAATAAAAAAAAAACTTGCTACTAGAATTCGCTTAAGGAGAGACGAGCTTCAATCGTGCGTCTGCCGATGTGAATGCAGAGCAGCGGCTCACAGTTTCACATTCACGTGGTCGAACCCAGATAAGCGCGGATCGTATCGACGCTTCGATGTCTCCTTCGTATTTGTGGATCGTGCCGCGTCGTGTGGTCTCTGTTCTGGACGACCACAGTCGCACCGCTGCTCCTGGAGAGGTTTTTAATTATCTTCTTCTTCTTGGTTCTTTCGGTAAAGTCACGTAGAAGGGAACTAATGAAATAATAAAAATAAAACATAATAAAATACAATTCTCACGACGTTTCGGCCACAACGCAAGCAGCCGTCCTCAGGTGAAGAACAGGTCTGTCGGGAAGACAGCGTCTGAATGAAACACCACCAGGCATGGCAGCGTATATTGCTGCGTATATTAATTATGACTTATTATTTATGTTCCATTTGTCCATCGAGGTATCCGCACCTGCCACGGTTTTATGGATGCGGTTTAGGGTGGGGACCGCGAGCTTCGTGATGAGATCAAACCCAGCGGGGTGGGTGGGGAGTGGACGGAGGAAGGATCTTCTGCGTTGCGTCTCTCACGACAGCGCGGTGTTTGAAAGACGCAAGGCACGAAAGTCCCAAGAGAGGCGAGAGGCGCGCGCGTCTCGTCTCGTCTCACAAGCTCGCTCCGGCGAATGCCCCCCCCCTCCCCCAAGTCCACGCCTTCGACAAACCCAAACACTCTTGACCAGCGTGGTGAAGTATGGTCAATTCGATCGCCCACGCCACCCAGCCCGCACGTGCATCGACGACGCGTGTGGGGGTGGCGGGTGGAGATGACTCTGCGTCAAAGCGGCATCGGTCTAACAAAGGACCCTAACAACTATCGCGGTGATTGTGTTACTCCGTCATTATAACCGTGGCCAGCACAGACACACACACACACGGGCGCAACAAACCCCTTGTTTACTGAATTATTTACAAAGACGTATCGTCACCCGTCTCTGCAGATGAATAGTGTATGTAAGCCATTGATTAAGCCATTTGTCATGCCGCACACCTCCCCGCAATGCGTTTAGCTCGTCGTGACGCGATTCGCCCGCGCTCACCGCGCGCAGGTTCATTCCGCTGCTGGATGAACGGGCCTCTCCACCAAAACCGCCGCACGTCTCGTGGACTTCTTTCATCTGACCATACTTCACCACGCCGGTCTCAGGGCGCGTCCCGCACCGCTCCACGAACACTGCACGTTTCGCCAAACACGCACCATTTCAGAATCATCCTGATCATCAGAATCGGAGTATGTATTTATACCGGAGGAATCCGATGAGCTATAAAGCTCTTGTTTGTTCCCCACACAGATGTCCGGTAGTTTCAGATCTCGGAAGCACAGCAGCTTCCGGAGCCTGGGCAGAACTCGGATGCGCCACCAGGCGTGACAGGTGGTATAGGCTGCGGGGGCACGTGTTGGGACAAGCAGAGCGGTGTGCGGTAAAAAAAAACATCAATTGTTCGGTGGGGTCTCGTAGCGCAGCGCGCTCGCTAACCACTGCACCACCGCTCCCCACCCCCGCTCCCCATGCCTCCCCCACGGCTCCCTTTCACAAAAGCTGAACGCTGCTCCGAGCCGTTGTTATCGCGTCGTGAGTTGTTGTTGCTGCTGCTGCTGCTGAGAGCCACAACGCGTCTGAGAGACGCCGGGGAGGAGACTGATTTCTCTGGTTACATAATCCTCGCGTGCGCACGCGCGCGCGCCTGTGTGTGTAGTGCTCGCTAACAGCACTTGCCCCAATAAGATGTTCAAGCTATACGGGGGATCTTTGTTTTTGTGTGTGTGTGTGCCGCTGCTGTGAGGAGCGGTGGTTTAGCGGTTAGCGCTACACTGCGCATTGAACCCGGCGGCCCGAGTTCGATTCCCGCTCACACACCCAGCGACAACCATCTGAACCGGTGCTGGGTCTTCCCCTAGGTCGACTCAGCCTCAAATGGGTAACTGGTGCGGTGTGGAAACATCGCCGCTCGGGAGACAAAGGCGTCCGGGCGTGGTGTTGGCCACCCACCCCCCTCATGTGCCGTGCCGGCCTTTATAGGTGCTCGCTAATAGCACTTGTCCCAGTCTGTTAAAAGGCTATACGGGGAGCTCTTTGTATTTGTATCGACAGACTTAATATTTCACCAATTTGGCCTATTTACGTCTATTTCCTAGATTGCTTTAGTTTTTGTTCCATATTAAAGCACTCATTAAAATCGTAGCCGTGCTTGGTTACAAATTCGAATAATAATCTAAATAAATAAATAATGCGCGCTCACTCGTGGACAAATCCCCCAGGTTGACAGATTCCGCTGCGTCGGATGCGGGCGCAGACTGGTGCCATGCAACGTGCCACTTCGGCATAGCCGGAGAGAGAGAGAAAGAGGAGGGTGGGGGGTCACGGCTCGTCGTCGTATTGCAAATAACGCGATCATCATCATCGTCAATGAGCCATGGAACTATCCACACCGCTGGATGCAACGCATCCGCCCAACCGTCACCATCTTTCACTTCGCCCTCCTAACAACCCACACGCCAGCTGATTTCATCGCTGCATCTCCACGGAAAAAAATAACAACAAAAAACGTCCCCCTCCTTTGGGCTGCAATTCCGTGATTGCCCTCGCCCACCGGCCACTGCCCCTTCTCGCGACGAGCGCTGCCCTGGTCCGCGACCTCATTCTGAACGGGCAATGGCACGGCGCGTCATTCAGCTGCCAATTCCATCGACGAGAGTTTGGCTTCGTGCGGTGGAACCCCGAGAGAAAATCCACCTGGGCGCACGGGGGGGGGGGGGGCACTCAGCACCTCAATCCCCTGGCAGCAGAAGTCGCAACCGGGTACCCGATATCCGTACCCTACCCGATACCCGGCTACTTGTACCCGGCCGGGTACGGGTAATGGTAGCCGTTTGCGACCCTGGTGCGGCCGGGTACGGGTAGGCCGTGAGTCACTGGTGAGTAACCGTTTGTCACTTATTTCGGGTAGGGTACGGGTAGGGAACGGGTACCCGTACCCGGCCGGGTACGGGTACCCTTTGCGACCCTGGTGCGGCCTGGTACGGGTACGGGTAAGGAATCAAAACCCGTTTGCGACCTCTGCCTGGCAGTCTCGTGCTGTCCACAACACCGCGCTCGCTACCTACAACACCTGGCAAGCCCCTGGTATGAGGTCACCCAACAAAGAAGCTAGCCCTGGCCCAAACTCCCGCTTAGCTTCCGACGTAAGGGCGACGTCGGTGTGGGCTGCTACGAGCGAGTGTTTCATTAGTTTGCCTCTGCTGTTTAATCTCAAAGTAGATCAATGTTACGGGGGTAGCGAGACGTACATATATTCGTCTCCAAGTGTCTGCGTGCGAACCTATCGTTTCTCGGTGGCGACTGGGCTGAGGCCACTAACCCGCGAACCCTCGTGCCGCGTAATCACGGTCGATGCCCGGGCGCGAACTCAGACTCCCTGGTGCGATGTCGGCCCAGAATCCGTCTCCTGCCACGTGGACTCGGCGATTTCTCCTGCATCTGGTCGCGTGCGGTGGTGGTGGTGGTGGTGGTGATGGTGGCACTAATCTAGATTTGAAGTTTTCGTCACTGCAAGGAATCCATACTTTTTGGTTATTTCGGTACAGTCACGTGGGTTGAAAGTAAAATAAATTAAATCACGACGTTTCGGGACGTTTCATCAGATGGGACAACCACAGCAAGAAACAATTGCTGAAGCAGCTTGCAGCACTCCACTCCCCCCCCTACCCCACACCCCCCTCTCTATCTATCCTCCCTGGCTCCTTCCCCCTCTCTACCTACATAGCCTCTTGTCACAGCAGCCCTTTTGCCCACTTCAGCAATTGTTTATTGCTGTGGTTGTCCCACCTGATGACGGACGCTTGTGTTGCGCCCGAAACGTCGTGATTTTATTTATTTTATATTTTCTACCCACGTGACTTTACCGAAAGAACCAAAGAGTATGATCCCTTGCAGTCACGAAAACTTCCAATCTAGATTAGTGCCACCATCACCACCACGGGCCACCACCACCACGGGCCACCATCACCACCACGGGCCAGGAGGATGGCGGTGCTATTCTGCCACCTGCAGGGGAGAAGCTGCCACGGCTCATGAAGACGCAGATACCCGCACCCCATGCAGGGCCGCTGAGCTACAGGCACTGTGAGGCCCCCAAGGGTAATATTTTCAAAAGGAAAACAAAGTTAAATAAATAAAAATATTCTAGATTTGAAGCTTTCGTGACTGCAAGGATTCATATTCTTAGGTTTTTTTCGGTAAAGTCACGTAGGTAAAAAAATTTAAATTAATAAAAGTAAAATTAAAATAAAATAAAAATCACGTTTCGGAGGCAACACAAGCTTCCGTCTTCAGGTGGAACTGTCACAGCACGATAGCTGTATCAAGTGAGAGAAATTTAAAGCATTTTTTTTTACAAGACCAACAACCAATAAAATTCAGGATTCGCAAACGAAATAACTTTTCACTTCAACTCTGGAGGCCCTCCTGCTGACGGAGGCCCCTGGGCTGCAGCCACTAAAGCCCCCCGGTGCCTCAATCCGGCCCTGACCGCATGGAGACGTTTGGGGGCAAATGCTTTTAGCGAGCACCTTTGAAGGCCGGCACGGCACACGAGGGCGTGGGTTACAAGCACCACGTCCGACCGCCTTCGTCTCCCCAGTGCCGATGTTTACACACCGCGCGCCAGGTACTCATTTGAGGCTGAGTCCACCTAGGGGAGGCCCGGGGACCTATTCAGAAAATCGTCACCGGTGTTGGTGGCCGTGAACGTTGGGCCACCGCTCCAGTCAATTGACAGTCGGCAATGGGGAGATTATAACGCCACCCACCATCATCATCATCACCAAAGACAAAGATCCCCCCTATAGCCTGTAACAGACTGTTGGGGTAAGTGCTGTTAGCGAGCACCTATGAAGGCCGGCACAGCACACGAGGGGGTGGGTGGCCAACACCACGCTCGGCCGCCTTTGTCTCCCTAGTAGCAATGTTTACACATCGCACAAGATACTCATTTGAGACTGAGTCGACCTAGGGGAGGCCTAGGACCGGTTCAGACAATCGTCACTGGTGCGCTGTGTAAACATCGCCTCTAGGGCACAAAAGTGCTCGCTAACTGCACTTGCCCCAACAGTCTATCAAGGCTCCCCGGGTATCTGTGTCTTTGTATGCGAGTCTATGGGCTTCCGCGTCAGTAATTAGTGACCTGGCTGAGGTCATCACTTCGCTACATTCGAGGGACACGGATTAATCACGGGCCGCTCAAAACCACGATTCCCAACTCTCATTGTGGCAGCAAATTGTCTCCTACCCGGCCACGATGATCAACCAGAGTTATCCAACAAACAGCGTCAGGTTATCCTAACGCATCGAATGTCCGGTGGCCGTTAAGTCGAGAATTTGACTTAACCTCCAGGGGGCAGCATCGGACCGGCTGAGAAAGAACATGCAGATTTTTGGGTCTTGGCGCGGTGAATAAACCAGACGAGCAAAATTGGACGATGACTTTGAAGACCACAAATAGGAACGGCGAGACGGGGCAAGCGGTTTGGAGGTCGAAGATCATCATCACCACCACCACCGCCAACGCGTCCCATGGGGCAGATGGCCGCGCAGGTGTCCGCTGCACACTCCGTCACGTGTTTCCACGCTCCTCCGTCTTGTTTCCAATATTCTCCAGCGGCACAAAATCTCTTATATCGGCAAGCTGCACGCGGCCGGTCGAATACTCGAACGGTCGAAGTCGCGGTTCCCGCAACTCCAATCACTCTCGACCCAACACCAACCCTTGGCGCGTCCCCTCGGCGATGACCAATCGACTGCCCCCGTTTCAGTTTTCATGACACGTCGGGGGCCTTTCGCGCACCAAATATTATCCACAATTCTTCTTGGTTCTTTCGGTAAAGTCACGTAGAAGGGAAATAATAAAATAATAAAAATAAAACACTATAAAATAATTCTCACGACGTTTCGGCCACAACGTCGTGAGAATTATTTTATTATGTTTTATTTTTATTCTTTTATTATTTCCCTTCTACGTGACTTTACCGAAAGAACCAAGAAGACGAATCCCTGCAGTCACGAACGCTTTAAATCAAATATTATCCACAATATTGTCAACGTTGTGGGTTTACTCTCCAACGCACCGGTGTGCTGAAGAAGTGACTAATTGGCGCGTGGTTGGTTTTGTTTTTTTTACGTGACAATCGCCCGCGTTGGGTGGTGGCGGCTATGACGACACATTTATAATTCGTTCCCATTCAAATACGAATTTTTTTTGTCCACCTTTATTTAACCAGGTGAAAACAAACCTTGAGGTTTAAAAACTCTTTTGCGAGGGGAGGGGGGCGGGGCTGGCAAGAAGTCAGCAAAAAATAAATCACCACGCACACACACAGACGCAATACGACATCGTACCATGCGACACATTAAAAACAAACAATAACAATGCTCAATGACGTTTCCTTCTATCGGAGCTTTGAAATCAGACGGCGATACACTCTTCTCCAGCTTATAAAAAAAATATCTTTTAATTCGAAACGTCGTGATTCATTCCAGGACCGAGCAGCATGGCGCCACCACGATTGCTAAACGTGGCACAGCAACATCTGTGGCAGAGGTCGCAACCGGGTACCCAATACCCGTACCCTACCCGATACCCGGCTAGCCGTACCCGACCGGGTACGGGTACCCATTTGCGACCTTGGTGCGGCCGGGTACGGGTACGGGTAAGGATCTGTGGGGAGTAGAAAACACAGAGGGAGAAAGGAGGGCGCTGAGCTACGCATGTCGGATTCCTCCAGTCTCAATAAAGATCCTGATTCTGTATTCGGGAGAGACTTTTGACTTTTAAACAACTTTTATTGCCGCCAGCAGCAACAGCACTGGAGGCGATTCCGCTATGAAATACACAAAGTCACCAGCAACGCAAATGAAACAAACGCGATAAATCCACGCGCTGTGGCGCTAAATGCACCGCTCACAACACGAAAGGGGGAGGTAGGGGGAGGGGGGCGGAACAACTGTAGGTAATCGGAGTGATACGTATTGGACGGGACATCCGTAGCAAGGGGTTAATGCCACCCGCTCGATGGGTGGGGGGGGGCCGGGCCGCCTGAAAATCCCCGTGAAAGACAAAGCGAGTCAGGGGGCTGCTGAACGCCGCTTCATCTGGGTACCCCTCTCATATGCCACATCCACGCTCTCTCGCTCCTCTCTGTATCCAACTACTGACAGCCCCTCCCCCCCCCCCTTGATATCACCACTAACTCGTCCTGCCCCTCCCCCTCCATCCCCCCACCGGCCCCCTAATTTAATTTATTTATTTTTTCACACATTTACCTAATCCCCCCCGCACCCCACCACGCTGCACGCGTTTCTGTAAAGATGAATGTGAAGTCAGGTGGCTCACGCAGTAGCGAGGTTGGGGGGTGGAGGGCAGGAGGGGGGTGTGGGTGGAGGGGGGAAGAGGAGGAGGAGGGGGGGGGGCTGTCTATTTTACACATTAAAAAAGAAAGGACGAAGAGGTTAATTAAACGCATCGCATAAATTAATTTCAATGCGCACGCGGCTAATTTTCATACCGTGACATTCACGAAATTATGTAACGCTCCTTGTTGGGATTTTTCTTTTTCATATGAAAGTCCGAGTCATTTTTTTTGTGTGGATGTGTGTGTGTGTGTGTTCCCCACGTTCCAACAACATGAATTCTTATTAATAGTAATTATTCAAAAAATCGTTTGTACTGTTTGTTGTTGTTGTTTGTGCGGTGGGTATTAAATCTGACATTCCTCTCTGGCCAATTCGTGGCTGTTTTAATTTCCCTAATTAAGCCATTCAGACCGTGGGCCCTGAAGAGAAACGTTAGACGGGCGCGCGTTTGGCTTGAATCTTATCAACCGAGCGACAGATGGAAGTGTTTTGGAATTATCTCTTTATGTTGTGGAGTTTTTTTTTACATAAGCTACTTGATAATATGTTACACGCGGTGTTTTTTTTTGTAACACAGAACAAAAATATATAAATGTTCAATGAGACGCGTTGTTCTGTACAAAAGTGTTGCTGGGTAGTTTTTTTTTCTTATTATGATTATTATTGGATCGTTCTGTAAGTAAAAATGTTCCCACAAATCACGCTTTTGCATAAAGCACTCGGGCAGTTTGTGAATACCTGCTGTTATAACGCGTCGGGGTTCCTCTCCACGTCAAAAGGTTACAGCAATTACCCTAGTTTACGTCAGGGGGTGCGTTCCCAAAAGGCGCAATGACAGGATATCGAAACGACGTTAAATCGAAGCGATTTGCCGGGTTAGGCGGCGGTGGCGGCGGCGGTGGTGGTAGCGGTGGCGGTGGAGATGGTGGTGACGGTGGTGGTGACGGTGGTGGTGGCGGTGGTGGTGAAGGCGACGGTGGTGGTGGTGGTGGCGGTGGTGGTGGTGGCAGCGGTGGTGGTGGTGGCGGTGGTGAGACGAGGCCATAAAAGAAGGCTGTCTCTGGTGTAGGCCAAGACAATTCCATGTTTCATGATCAGAGCCACGTGTTGTGTTTGCATGTTCACCACAAGAACCGTGAGTGGTTGATGCAGTAACTTGATTCCATTGCAAAAGGTTTCTATTCGGTGTTGGAACATCTGACCACAACTCCTGCTTCATTGCCAGGAAGGATCAAAACCGATTCTTACTTTTTCATGGTTTTAATAAAGTGTCGACGGATTGGCGAAACGACTCAAAGGGGAGACACGTCAATCGGGGTATCACCGTATGCGTCTATACGGATGTGCGTTGAACTTCTTTCGCACCGTCCGTGGGCAACCGCGCCAAACCGGACGTGATGGATCACGTGCGCAGGTGCATCGCGGAACCCTGGAGGGGTCCATGCGACAGGCTGGGGAGGAGGCCTTCATCGAGCAGTGGATTGAGCATGGCTGCTGATGATGGTGGTAGTGGTGTTGGTTGTGCAACAACGAGTGGATCGCCGGGCGTCTAGAATGCAGCGAGGTGGCACAGGTGGGGGGGAGGGGTACAGCTGGTGGTGCATCTACCGGTCATCTCAGTCAGCCAACCCACGGCACCTGCTGCGTCTGTCCCGAGACCTACTCCTGCACCTAGCCTGGCACAGTAGGGGGTACAGCTGGTGGTGCATCTACCGGTCATCTCAGTCAGCCAACCCACGGCACCTGCTGCGTCTGTCCCGAGACCTCCTCCTGCACCTAGCCTGGCACAGTAAGGGGTACAGCTGGTGGTGCATCTACCGGTCATCTCAGTCAGCCAACCCACGGCACCTGCTGCGTCTGTCCCGAGACCTCCTCCTGCACCTAGCCTGGCACAGTAAGGGGTACAGCTGGTGGTGCATCTACCGGTCATCTCAGTCAGCCGACCCATGGCACCTGCTGCGTCTGTCCCGAGACCTACTCCTGCACCTAGCCTGACACAGTAGGGGGTGCAGCTGGTGGTGCATCTACCGGTCATCTCAGTCAGCCAACCCACGGCACCTGCTGCGTCTGTCCCGAGACCTCCTCCTGCACCTAGCCTGGCACAGTAGGGGGTACAGCTGGTGGTGCATCTACCGGTCATCTCAGTCAGCCAACCCATGGCACCTGCTGGGTCTCAAACCGCGCACGCGCGTGACGCGACGCGTAATTTAACAAAATAAAAACGTCTCGGCGCTGGCCGGCAAGGCGGAATGTCAACACTTTTAGCTCTTGTTTTGCATCGCCACGTCTATTGGGCGGACCCCCCCCCACCACCCTCTTGATATAAATCGAGCCGATCATTTGTATGTGTATCGATATCTGTCGAGGGTAAAATCCTGAAATGGTAATGCAGCGGCTTACTAAAATATGACAATCTCTGTGGTTCTTTCGGTAAAGTCACGTAGGTATAAAATAAAATTAATCACCTGATGACGGACGCTTGTGTTGCGCCCGAAACGTCGTGATTTATTTTATTTTCTGCCTACCTGACTTTACCGAAAGAACCAAAGTTGTATGGATTCCTACAGCAGTCACGAAAACTTCAAATCAAGATCGAATATAACAATCGTCTTTCATGGATAATGGATCATATGAACGAAAGTTGACGTGCTACCCCCCCCCCCCCCACTATCCCCCCCACCCCCCCCCCCCCCACCACTATCCTTCCCCCCCACTACAGACAGCTCTAACGCAACGGCGCTTTCAACCCCGTTTAGAAAGCGTTAATTGGCCGTGTAACGGATGAACCGAGAACAAAGGCAATATTTTAACACGGAACGAGGCTGTTATTTTACCGCAAAAAAAAATATAAAGTTCCAAGGCTTCTCCTAGTCTCTTTCTTTCTTACTCATTAATCCACGCGGGGCTTGTTGGTTTCAAATGCCTCTTGGCACAGCAACAACAACATCAACAACAAACAAACAAAATCATCATAATCGCAGACAAAACTAAAAAAAAAAATTAGACACGCAAGCAGGCAGGCGGGCGGGCACATAAAAATTACCCTAATTGCCTATTGAAGCGTCTCTTTTTTTTAAATCCCTATTCTTAAAATGTTTTTTTTTTAAAGCGAGACAAATCACAAAAAACGGGAGGTCCCATATTAGCGGTGCAAAGCGTTGATAGCTACGCGCTATGCAAATGCCCCTTAATCCGATTGCCAGTGGCTTTGTGTGGTGCCGAGCGGCTCCTCCGCTGTTGAGGACAGTCGCACTTAGTGAGGGAATCGTCGCGTGTACCCAGGAGACTTGTGTCCTCAATGCTTGCTTTCCCAGAGGGTCCTGCTACAATCGGCGTGCACGTGCTGTGTGCTGAACCTCTTCTGCACCGTACGTAGCCAACCGTCGCCAATCGGAGGTGCCGGAGGGAAGGATAACAAACTAAACACAATAGACAGTTCTAAAAGTGGCTTCCTTAATATCGGCAGGAAGAGCATTCCAGACGGACGCAGGAGCGCATTTGAAAGCGCCGCGCGATGCGCTGAGCGTCGTTGTTCGACGGCAAGGTCAGGAAAAGTTTGTAAGAAGTAAAAATTATAAACACAACTTTTTAACTTTAATCTTTATTAAGCAAGCACGCGCTGTTGTTGTTGTTTAATCTATATATAAGGGAAATTTGTGATTATGTGTGTTTGTTCAAAATGTTTAGCGTACTTTCCGACATACAACAAACTTGAAATTTGCCATGTGCGTACTTTCCAGACTGAACACCATGCACAAATTATAAAAATACACTTTTGCATTTGTGTGTGGGGGGGGGGGGGCTCAATAATGCATATTTTTTTGCACGGCAAGTGAGCTGTGACGTCACATCTGTCATGTGACCCGCGCATGTGGAAGCGTAACGCATATTAGTGTGATATTAGATTCCAATTGTAGCAAAGATGACGATGACACCAATGTTTGCCAAAGAAAGCTTCGCGAAGTCTCGCTTTCAGAAGGGGTGATGCGTCGGGGATGTTTGACACAATTCCTCCTCACTGTTCTCGAATGAGTGTTTTGCATTCTGTGCGATAGAGCGACCAGGAGCTAACCCACTTATAACTGCACTCTCATTGACGCACCACCGTGCAGGCCCAGCAGCAGTGTCGCCCTTCGAACAAATTGTTCACACATCTCGACATGGATCCACCAACCATCACTTCCAAAGCGCTGGACACACGCGACGCGCACGCACCACCCGTTCCCTGCGCGCGTTTCGCCGTCAACTCCATAGGGTTGTGAACGTCACATTCACGTGGAGGGTTCGGCTGACTCCTATGAACAAGCCGCTTTGTCGGCGCAAAAACGAACCGCGATATACCTCGCCGATGATATCGTCAAAGAGCGTAAAAACCATCAATCACGACAACTACGGTTATGCTCCCAGCAGCGGCAGGTTCTGGCTCGGCCGTCGAAACACAGACGGTGGTCACCGCATCGCGCTGGCGCTTTCAGATGCGCTTCTGCGGCCGTCTGGAACGTTCTGTCATACGATATTAGAAAGCCACTTTAGCTATGCATGTGTAAATGAACTGTAGTTGAAAACTAATTTCTGTCGAACTGCTTTTTGTGTTTAGTTTGTTGTCTTTCCCCGGCACCTCCGATTAGCACGGTGGGCTACGTATGGTGCGAAAAAGTTCAACATACATAATACTTTTGATTTAAAGCTTTCGTGACTGCAGGGATTCATATTCTTGGTTCTTTCGGTAAAGTCACGTAGAAGGGAAATAATAAAATAATAAAAATATCAAACAATATTATTACGTAGAAGGGAAATAATAAAATAATATGAATATAAAACTATATAAATATTATTTCATTATTTCCCTTCTACGTGACTTTACCGAAAGAACCAAGAATATACATAATACTGCAAACAACTTGTTCGTTCGCTTGCAACTATTCTCATCGAAAAGTCCCCCTAACTCTCTCGTTCACCGCTATCCACCAGTCCAAGAAGGAAGAGCTATCGCCCGAAACGTCGGCCACTTATATATGTACGTACCTAATAGGGCAGTGTCATTGATGAACGTGTTACATTTAATTCTAGATTTGAAGCTTTCGTGACTGCAAGGATTCATACTCTTAGGTTTTTTCGGTAAAGTCACGTAGGTAAACAATTAAAATTAAGAAAAAAAAATTATTTTTTTATTTTACTTTTATTAATTTAAATTTTTTACCTACGTGACTTTACCGAACAAACCTATGAGTAACGTGTTACATTTCTGCCACAAGTTCTGTAACTTAACTCTCAGCGCCCTCCCACCCTAATGTCCCCCCACCCCGCGCACCCGCCCACCAGGACCCCCCCCCCCCCAACTCTCCTCCCACGCGGCCTCTTGTCGGGAGGAAAGACAAAGAGGGACGCGAGACACGCATTGACATGCGCGGCTTAAGTCCGAGCAGAGAGCGCTGTTGGCACAGCTTCCCCAAACAGAGCCCGCATCATGTTCGCTGAGGCACAATGTCCTTTATTTAACCAGGTGAGGGCCCATTGTCATGCACTGGCATCTCCAGCAAAAGGAGACCTGGGATATGTGGTCTTTTTTCCCCCCGTGGTTATATTAAAGGCATGATTGCACTCTGTGGGGTTGGTTGTTATGGGGTTTTTTTTAGCTGTTTGGGTTTTTTTTTCTCGTTAACAAAATTTAGTCTCGGTGTTTTATGGGGTTTGCATTTTTGAACGGTTTTGGAACTTCATGGCTGCGTCGGACGAAACATTTGAGGTCGTCGTTTTCATCGCAATCGTCATTACCCGCTGTCATCAACCGCTCAATGAAGACGTCATCGTAATATGCCGCTGACCAAGCGACCGAGTTCGCGCCTCCATTGCCGTCAGATCTCGGAAGCTAAGCAGGCGTTGAGCCTGGATAAGTGGTGCTTGGATGGGCGAGCACAGTCATGTACTAGCGGGTGGCTACGGGGGCAAGCCCTGCGATACGCGGCGGTGGGCAGCGCTGGGCAGCAGTGGGCAGCAGAGGGCAGCGCGGCAGACATGCGTTGTTGTCGTCGATGAAGTACATCTGTGCGTCTGCAGTCCACGCTCATCCTCTTTCACCCACCCGCACTGACCAAGCGTGGTGAAGTATGGTTCAAATAACAACCCCCCCCCCCAAACCTACACGGTATTATGTGGAGGCCCTCATCCAGCAGTGGATCGGTGCACACGGTGACTGTACGTGCACGGCATTGTGTATAGCCACCGCTATCAGTGACGATGCAATTTCAGCAAGCTATTTGGTTTCTCGACACAATAAAAACCAACACACTCTGTGCCGCTATTCTCACTTGCAGTGTCTCATGCGCAACATGTCAGAGTCGCCTGCCAACTACTCTGCTGGTGGACGATGAAGGCGACACAAACTCAGCTGAATCGTCGCTTGCGGAGGAACTATATTTCAAACGAATTCCTTTAGAACTGCCTGTTGATGTTGTTGTTGTGTGTTAAGTTTGTTGCGTACGTGCAATGCAAAATACCTCGAGGCGGCGTCTATATCCGCTGCGGAAACAATCGTCGTCGTCGTCATCATCCTCATCATCCGACGTTAATTCGACGTTCCAGTCCACGAGCCCAGAGGAGACGGGGCCCCGCGTCTGGACCGCCAGAGGTTGGCGTCACGACGTTGGCGCCTCCAATGTCTGCACGTGGCCAACAAGCGGCGACTTTCGAAAACGAGTTGGGGCTGTGTCATCGATTCACTCTCAATAGCCGTGGGAATGCATCGGTACGATCGAGGAGGTTTTGCTCTAAAGCAGGGCTGTCCAAACTTTTTGCAAAGAGGGCCACATTTGATAAAGTGAAGATGCCCGGGGGCCAATAGTTCCTTCTGACAATTTTTTAACCACAAAAGTTACGTGAAAATACACACTGTTATAAAACTATTTTCATTGTCACAATTACCTTAATTTTTCAAATGACAATGCAACCAAATATAAGCCACTCAGGCAGACGTGAACAACTCTAAAAACGCAATTCTGCCTTTCATTCAGTTAGATAACATTTAACAAACTGTATAGAATACCTTAAATTTCCGTGAGTTTTATGATGTATTTATTCTGACAGAGCTGGCGAGCCATAAATAAAACATTATAAGACCGAAGCTGCGAGCCTTATGAAATCTGACCGCGGGCCGTGATTGGCCCGAGGGCCGAACTTTGGACATGCCTGCTCTAAAGGGACCAACAACGTCAGTGGTGTTGGCCAACAACATCCAACATTGTAGCAGGACCCTCTTGAAAATGTGCCTTGGGACTCGTCAGTGTGGATTTCCTGGTTGAAATTAGGCAATCATCACGACAGGGAGAGAATCGAGAGAGAGAGAGAGAGCGAGCGACTGAACGAGACACCAATAAATGTATGGCTGGGTTTGGAAAAAGTTCGCCTTTTCACAGCCGCTCGGGCTCCCCACCGCCCCTACCCCGCCCCTACCCCGCCCCTTCGCGGGACGTGGGGGGAGGGGGGTGATGGGGGTGGTCGGATCGCGGGAGGATGGAGGGGGAGCGGTGGTGCAGCGGTTAGCGTGCTGCGCTACGAACCCCGGCGACACGGGTTCGATTGCCGCTCACGGCCAACACCAGCGAGAATTATTTGAACCGGTCCTGGGCCTCATCTAGGTCGACTCAGCCTCAAATCTGTACTTGGTGCGCTGTGTAAAACATCGCCACTGGGGAGACAAAGGCGGCCGGGCGTGATGCTGGCCACCCACTCCCTCGTGTGCCGTGCCGGCACTTCATAGCTGCTCGCTAACAGCACTTGCCCCTACAGTGTGTTACAGGCTATACGGGGGATCTTTGTCTTTGGTGGTGGAGGGAGGTGGAAGGGGGGCGTGGAGAGATGATGGGGAGGGTGCAAGGATAGGGGGGGAAGGAAGGAGGAGGAAGAGGAGGGGGAGGGAAGTAGGAGGGAGGGGGGTTTCGGGAGGAGATGCATGAGGAGTTAATTCGTGAATTCCTCCACGTGGTCCCACGAACGCCTTGCGGTGTACAAGTGGGGGGGTGGGGGGGGGGGCTCCACAGCACTGTACGGAGTTGCCAGAGGTAGACTTTTATCGCGGCGAGCATTGGCGACGGCGCTCTAACTGACGAGTCCCAACGAAGACGAAACCGCCCGACGGTTGTCCATCGCCGTGTCTCGCCGCTTGCTGCTGCTGCCAGTCGGTCACGGGGTGCGCCAAGCGCACTGTGATGGTGACCTCGGACGAGGGGAAGCGCAATTGTAGTTCCACGGCGACCGGGCGAGGTCTCGCAGAATGCACGAAGGGAGAGAGAGAGAGAGAGCTTGTTTTAAAATTGGTCCGCGTTTTGTGTGCGTCGTTGAAGACTCATTGTGACGACGGCAATGACGAAGATGATAACGACGACGATGACGACGACGATGACGAAGATGATGACGAAGATGACAACGACGACGATGACGAAGACGATGACGAAGATGATGACGATGACGAAGATGATGACGAAGATGACAACGACGACGGTGACGAAGATGACGACGATGACGAAGCTGTTGCGCATGATAATGGTGGTGGTGACGACGACGACGACGCTTGGTGGAATGGTTGATGCTGCCGATGCGATGACGATGTTGCGCCCTAACGATCGTGACGACGGCAGCGGTCATGGCGATAGTCACCCGACTAGAACAACAACAACAATCAGGGGGTTTTGTTCCGACTTTGCTTTTTGTCACTCACGTGACCGAGGTCACTCTTGGACGTGACGCTCCGGGGTCTCGCGAGGTGAATGTGTTGTACGAAAGTTGGACTTCTTTCGCGCCGTACGTAGCCCACCGTGGTCATCGGAGGTGCGGCGGCAGGACAACAAGCTGAACACACGACGACAACAACAACAACGACGACAACAACAACAGCAACAGGCAGTTGTAAAGGAAAGAGTTTAACACGTAGGCTTTCGCGACCAATATTATTCATAATCAACGTTTTTGGGTTTAGATCGCATTATTTATAAATGTGTCGTAACCCTCCACCACCCGCCACGGTCAATCAGTAAAAAAGTGTCACGTTGACAAAAGACAAATAGTTCACTGCTTTAGCCCACCGGTGTGTTGAAGCGTGAAACCACAAAATTTACAATTTGAGTACGACGTTTCGCTGGTAATTGCATCCAGCTTCATCGGGCAATTCGCCGGTGGGCTAAAGCAGTGAACTATTTGTCTTTTGTCAACGTGACACTTTTTTACTGATTGGCCGTGTCGGGTGGTGGAGGGTTACGACACATTTATAAATAACGCGATCTAAACCCAAAACGTTGATTATGAAAGGAATGAGTGTTACCTCTCGTTTCTCGGCAGCGACGAGACGGCTGAGTTTGTGTTGTCACGACGGCCCGTGATCCACACACACCGGGCACTACACCAGCAGTAGTGCTCAGTGCCGGATTAAGCGATTGCGGGGCCTGTAGAACATCTTATAAAGAGGCCCTAAAAAAAATAACACGTAAATATTAAAACACAATTATTTTTACTTGCATAGTAAAGTAATTGTATTTTTTCGTTTGCTATACAGGCAGATAATACGACAAATCGCTAACCTTAAACACCCAGTCGTTCGTAAAAGCTGAAGGCGGTATAGTACTATAGTAATAGAGCAAGTGCAGAATCACTGAACCGGAATTGATAACTTGAAAGCATTTAGCGCGGGGCCCTTGAAATTGCGGGGCCCGTGCTACTATATGTGTAGTATCTACTACACATGTAGTAGCTACAACACGTGTAGTATCTACTACACATGTAGTAGCTACAACACGTGTAGTATCTACTACATGTGTAGTAGCTACTACATTATCCTAGTAGCTACTACACATGTAGCTACTAGGATAATCCGGCACTGGTCGTGCTGGCTGTTGCGGATGAGACACCGCATGTCGAAGTAGCGGTCCAGAGTGGGGTTTTTTTGTGCTTGTGTCGAGAAACCAAATAGCTGCTGAAAACTGTGCACTCCCAGAAAGGGCGTCCGGGCCGCTGCGACGACGTTGTTACAAATGTGTGCACGGACTTGTATTCTCATGAGGGCTGAGAGAACAGGACAAGTCGTTCATAGGTGGGCGGCCGTGTGCCCCCCCCTACCCGACACCTCCAAACTAAACCAGAAGTATCACATCTGACACCGTCAAGTCGAAGGCCGCTCCCCCCCCCCCCCCCAAAGCGCGGGGTCCGGGGCAGTCTCCCCGGATTCGCCCTGCACCCCAGGGACGGCCCTGCTGACGGAAGTGGAGGGAAAGCGGGCGGCAATGGTCGGCTCGCTTGGGTTGTTACTCGGATTTCACGAGACGCGTGTGGGAAGAGCTGCACTAATGATAAGCGCACGGCGGGCAAAGCATCTCCTCCCAAACTCGCCGGGCTACGCAGGCGTTAAACGTGCGCATGGGAATCCGGACGTCGACAACATCGGCCGATACCTACGTAGCCAAACAAATCAGCAGCAGCAGCAAGCAGGAACACGTTGATCTGATCGAGGGGAGATCAGAGAACCGCTTTCATTAATTCAGCTCCTGCGCGGGGAAGCTTCTCAGCACGTGGAACGAAACGTCGAAAATACAATTCGCTCCCGAAGCGCGCCGCAACCCGGACAGAGGTCGACAACTCTGCAGCACCTGCCACCAACACCTGCCACCAACACCGACGTAGCACCGAAGATCGAACTACGTCGCGCCGTGCACACCCAATTGCGCGAATCGGAGGTGCATCCATCGCACCGCGTGAGTGTCTTGACCAGTGCTGCTGGAATGAACTCGGCCGGGTAGCTTGAGAGACTTTTGACTTTTAAAACAACTTTTATTGCCGCCAGCAGCAAAAGCACCGGAGGCGATTTCAATATGAAATACACAAAGTCACCAGCAGACAAAATAAAACAAACGTTACAAATCCACGCGCTGTGGCGCTGAAAGCACCGCGCACAATACAAATGAAAAGTCACGTGGCGGTGGTGGTGGTCATCGCGCACGCCACGGTGACGAGCGAGCGCTTCAGAAGGTGAACACGAGGGTGCCGTGCACGCTGGTACAGAGAGGGGCTTGTCCGGCTCCCCAGCGTTCGAAGAAGACGTGCACATCACCAACGTGTGTGTGGTATGCGTGCTCCAGCCGGAGCCGCGCCTTAAGCAGGCCTCTGAACACTGGAAGCACAGAGCAGTAGCTTGAGAGAGAGAGAGGAGAGAACCTCCCCACGCACACGAGGGGACAGATCAAACTCACTGCCACTCCAGGCGCCTCCACGAAGCCTCCCCCCCCACTTTGCTGTGCTGATGTCTACTGAACGGGGGCCCCAACCGCCTCGTAGTGGCGAATCGGGGGGAGGGGTGGGGGTTGGGGAAGATCGACAAATCTCCAGGGACACTTTGCCTCTTATAATCCATCAATCCATCCTACCGCTTACTCAGCTGCGGGTTCCTCGAATGAACGGCGTGCGTTCGCCTTCAACTCATATGCAGACATGGTCATCACAAGGGAGTGTACGCGATGCCGGATGATCTTGGTAGCTACTACATATGTACATATGTACATACATATGTACATATGTACTACATACATATGTAGTAGCTACGGGACCCGCGCTAAATGCTTTCAAGCTATCAATTCCGGTTCGGTGATTCTGCACTTGCTCTATTACTAGAGTACTATACTGCCTTCAACTTTTACGAACGACCGGGTGTTTAAGGTTAGCGATTTGTCGTATTATCTGGCTGCATAGCGAATGAAAAATGCAATAACTTTACTATACAAGTTACAAATGTATGTGTTTTAATATTTACGGGGTTTTATTTTATTGAAGGCCCCTTTATAACATATACTACAGGCCCGGCACGAGTTTAATCCGGCACTGAGTGCACACGTGTCGCTTGTTCCTCACCGCCACCTACTCAAGTCTCGATCTCCCTCCTGGGATCGCGCCCGCTGCTGCTGCCGCCGCCGCCGCTGCTGCTGTCACCGATCTAGAATCTCACCCAGATCCCGACCGAGCGCTACTTGGTGGAACAGAGCGGAACAAAAAACGTGGACATCCAGAATGGACGCCTCAATTCCAGGACGGCGAACATCATCGCACAACTCCTTCCTGGCTTTGACGTCCTCCCTCCTCGACGACGCGGGGCGAAAACCACGGACCGCGTGAGAAAAGCAACAGGCGGATTCGCAGATCCATCCCCGGCGTCGATGTAAAACAAATAAAAATTAAAGGACAGAGCCACAGAGTCGCACAATTGTGGCCACACAACCCAACAACTCTGGGCCACACGGTAACCGCTGCGGTCTTCGCCCCTTCGACAAAGCAACACAACAACTACGCGGACTCTCTCTCCCTCTCATGACCAGCAGACATCCCCTGAACCGCATCACCATCGAACGCAAGACGAGATCAGAATTCCAGTGAAGAGGCAAACGAACTCCGAAAAAATGCCACGCAAATTTGCACACCATGCGCACCTTACCTGCCGCGTCGTCCGCAGCTCCGGTGCCAGGTGTGAATGCGACATCACCTGTGCGCTCACCTGCGAGACTTCGTGGAGTGCGGTGACGTCGGCGCAATGAGACCCCTCCCCCCTCCCTCGCTCGTTCACACCCCCCCACCCAACCCCAACTCCCCTTACCCCCCCGTGGAGCCACCACCACAACTTTCACACCGCGCTCCCTGTCAACGGGACTCTCAAACTTTCTACTCCGCGTGATCCCCAGACGCGGGCACAACGAAGGCGAGTGGGTTTTTTTTTTTAAATAGACGCAGTCATTGATTTTGGGGGGTTGTTTCTTGTGGACGGCAGTGTCGCACAGTGCTAACGCTCGCATCGAGACGCGTCCGTAGGGTTCGATTCCAAACTCGGGTTTGTATGTTCACCCACTATTCTGCACGGGTTTCCTTTGAGATATGTGTATTCTATTATAGATCCGTGGACCAGAGATGTATAGTTAATCGGATTCCTCCAGTGTTAATAAAGACTATGATCCTGATTCCGATTCCTCCTGTAGTTAAAAAAAAACAAACACATGTCACTGGTAATCAACCGAACGTCCCAATGTTGAAAAAATACCTGCAAAATATTCAACTGGAATTACACGAATCAACCTACTACTGCACAAACTTAGCAGGACCCTCCTGAAAACGAGTCTTGGTACTCGGTGAGGATATTCCTGGGTATAATTAAAGAAGGGAAAATAACGTGTTCTCGTTTTAACAATTTAATTTACGAGTGCCTGTTGCGTCAACACATGCCGATGATATTTGTTTACACCGGGCACTGATTTAAGACTGCGTCGATCCAGAGGATACCAGGATGGGTTCGGGTATCACTCGCTACGTAGCAGTGCGCTAACCACTTTGCCACCACTCCCTACATATACACACAAACAAACCAGACAAACAGACGGTATGAATCAAAGACAAAGATTCCCCGTATAGCTTTAAACCGACTGTTGGGGCAAGTGCTGTTAGTGAGACCCTATGAAGGCCGGCACGGCACACGAGGGGGTGGGTGGCCAACACCACGCCCGGCCGCCTTTGTCTCCCCAGTGGCGACGTTTGCACACCACCCCCAGTAACTTATTTAAGGTGCAAGTCGACCACGCTGGAGGCCACTGTAGGTGATGGTTGGGAATCGAACTCGGGTCGCAGGATTAGTGGAGTCGTTAAGAGTGCGAACGACTGCAACTAGGAGACAAGAGTTATAAGAACCTGGGAAGAGAGATGGTTGGGAGGGCATTCCAAAGTGAAGCGGAGCGAGGGAAGAAGCAGAATGGGAAGCGCTGTGGCCTGTAGTGTGGTGAGTGGGTGAGTCGGTGAGTGGGTGAGTGAGTGGGTGGGTGGGTGAGTGGGTTGGTGAGTGTTGCTGTGGCCTGCAGTGTGGTGAGTGGGTGAGTCAGTCGGTGAGTGAGTGAGTGGGTGAGTGAGTGGGTGAGTGAGTGGGTTGGTGGGTGTTGCTGTGGTCTGCAGTGCGGTGAGTGGGTGAGTGAGTCGGTGAGTGAGTGGGTGAGTGGGTGGGAGGGTGAGTGGGTTGGTGAGTGTTGCTGTGGCCTGCAGTGTGGTGAGTGGGTGAGTGAGTCGGTGAGTGAATAAGTGGGTGAGTGAGTAGGTGAGTGAGTGGGTGAGTGAATGAGTGAGTGGTTGAGTGGGTGGGTGGGTGAGTGGGTGGGTGAGTGAGTGGGTGGGTGAGCGGGTTGGTGAATGTTGCTGTGACCAGCAATGTGGTGGCGGTAGTGGAAGACCGTGTGGGTGAGACGAAAGAGTCACTCTGGTCAACCGAGTCCTCAACGCAGGGTGGAGAAATCAAGTCGTCAGGGAAAGTATTTTGGGGAACCACCTCCGATGAGCGGTGTGCATCTCTCGGAATCTCGCTCCGTCTCCTGGCGGTAGCAAAACCTCTGCTCCATCCTCGCGACCCAATCGCCCATCGGGAGAGAAAGCGCATCGGAGGCTATTAGAGCCATTTAGGAGGGGAGCACGCATTCAGTCCCTTGAGCCAATTTCATTAAGGTCTCATAATGAGCCGTCCGCGGAGGGTTTAAATAAGAAAGCGTTTATAATGTGCGCGCGGAGGGGGTTGGCGGTGGAGAGAGGGGGCGGTGGTGGTGGCGGTGGTTGTGGTGTTTGGTGGTGGTGGTGGTGGGGAGAGGAGGAGGAGGCGTTGGGCTTCGTGTTCATATCAAAGCTTCTCTCGCCTTTTCTTATTCAAAGTAGGCGGCTCAATAAGACGACGTGCTGAGCTAGCCACATCAACATATGAGTTGGGGTCATTCATCACGGGGCGAAAGAAGTGGGGGGGGGGTGTAGAAGGATGGGGATGGGGGGAGTGGTTTGGGGGGTTGGTGGGTGGTGGTGTAGAGGGATGGGGGGGGTGAGTGGTTGGGGGTTGGTGGGTGGTGTAGAGGGGTGGGGGGTGAGTGGTTGGGGGGTGGTGGTGGTTGTTGAGGGGTGGGGGGCATCATCGGGAGAAGGGAAGAGAAATGGTGGGGGGGGGGAAGAGAGGGAAAACGAAAGGGAGAGAGGGAGAGAGAGAGAGTGGTTCACACACAAACCCCCACGCACACCCCGACGAATCCCGGACTCAATCTTAAAAACTCCTCTGTCTAACCGCAGGGAACTTCTTATAAGAGCCCGAGGAACAGTCACTTGGGCGCCGCATCTTTTCTAGGTTTTTGCTTCTCGAGCCGTCTAATTCATGACGACTATTATTGTTTCCGCTATTATTACCACGACGACGACGACGACTACTGCTACTACTACTGCTGCAGCTGCAGCTGCTATCGCACAATTGCCGTGAATGCAACCGCTGCAGCCATTGCGAGCGTTGACACGGCCCATCGAGAGTGGCAACGCTGCGTTGCCGGAGCTGTCGCCGTTTGTCGCGTCGGGGAAAAATGAGTGCACACCTCCTCCGCTTGTTGTGAGCAAGATCTCGTCCAGCTCCCGCTGCTGCTGCTGTTTCACCCAGAAGAGGAGATTTCAACCGGGGGAAATTACATTTTTTTGCAACCGCGAATAAATTAGCGAGAGAAGGAGGCAGAAATCGACGCAGCTTTTCAGTAGTTTTGGGGATATAGGGGGCGCGGGCGAGGGGGGGCGGTGGAAATATATTTTTTTTGAGGGGGGGGTGGCCACTCAAGCAAAATTAGTTGGCTCAGAACCCTTACGGCGCGTCTCTCTGTGCAAGTCCTGCAAACGACAACAGAAATAAAGCCACTGGCCATCTCGGGAAATGCAACGGACTGGGCGGTAAAACAAAAAATAAAGCAAGTTCAGCCGTCCAAAGGCAAATCCGGTCCAGCCACAAACTTTTCGACAAATCCAGCCAATTCTCTACCAATCCAGATTTTTTTTGGTCTTTCTCTCTCGCCAGAAATCTCAGCAATCGCTTATTTACCAATCCAGCCACGTCGGCGGCAATCCGTCCGGCGTCGTTTTACCGACGAAACAAGATCGCCGAAAAGAGCAGGCAAACGTCTCCGTCGATCCAGCCATCGTACTCCCCCAACCAACCCCGGCCATCTCTCCTGTAAACTCGTCAAACAAATCTCTCGCGACCTTATCCAGCCACCGTCCTACCGACCCACCCAGCCCATCCAGCAATCGTTCTACCAAACCCATCCAGCCATCTCTGAAGCGAGCAAAGCGAGCCGTCCCATACGTCCAGTGTTTCAAGCAATTCTCTCCACCACCAACCCCATCGATTGAGAAATCTTTCGACGCGATCTACCAAAAAGGCGTGCGGGCCACCTCTCCAAACGGCGCATCTGTCCACCCTCATAAAGCCAGCTCATTGTTCCCGGCCATCCTCAGCCAGTCTTCTGCAGCCATCCAGGATTGTTGTCCCCTTCTGCCTCTGACGACGGAGGAGGCGGCCGGGATTGGGGGGCCGTGGCGAGAGGGCCGGCAGCCGCGGCTGCGAGCATGCACTGCAGTCTTCTGGACGCGGACATGGACTCAACAGGTGGTTATCGAAGCCGCGGGCAACTTTTGCGTTGTCCCTCACCCCGCGGTCGCGTTGAGTCGCCACCTCGAGTCGGCGTGGAGTTTGAGCTCGAATTTATATTTTAGTTGTTGTTGTTGTTGTTGCGTCGAGGTTTGAGTGAGTCGGGGGAGTTGAGTTGCGTTGCGTCGAGTTTAAGGAGTTGACTTCGAGTCGAGTTGCTTCCAGCTGAGTTGTCTCGAGTCGCCTCGGATCGAGCTTCAGAGTGGGGCGCGCGCTGGTTTGCATCGTTCAGTGAAACGTTGATGATGCCGCTGACGATGATGTGCTTACATCTTCGGCATCATCAGAATTCGCGTTGGCATAATAATAGTAACAATAATAACTGGTTTCAACTTTGCTATCATCAATAGTCGATGTCATCTTCATCGTCGTCATCGTCAGCGTAATTTGTTTGACTCTGTAAATCAGTGTCGGGACGCGGTTGGAGATGAGTTGGAAGTATTCGTCATCGTAACTTTATTAGATGTGCGTATGCGCGCGTGTGTGTCTTATTGTGGGTAGCGGTAGTGTAGCGGTTAGCGCGCTGCGCTATGAACCTGGCGACCCGGGTTCGATTCCCGCTCACGGCCAACACCCAGTGACGATTATCTGAGCCGATCCTGGGCCTCCCCTACGTCGACTCAGCCTCCAATGAGTACCTAGCTCTGTGCGTAAAAACATCCCCACTGGGGAGACAAAGGCGGCCGGGCGTGGTGCTGGCCACCCACCCCCTCGTGTGCCGTTCTGGGCTTCATAAGTGCTCGCTAACAGCACTTGCCCCAACAGTCTGTTAAGGCTATACAGGCGGATCTTTGTATATATACAGTATTATTATACATCTCTATATATATGGTTTTACTTTATGCATCAGTACCATAAGACGTTTTGTAAATTAGTTGGAAGTAAGTGATCAAATGTGCGTACGTGTTTGTATCTGCGTGTACAGTATGCGTATGTGTGTGTGTGTATATAAGCAGGGAACGGTAGTGTATCGGTTAGCGCACTGCGCTACAAAACCCGGCGTCCCGAGTTCAATTCCAGTGATGAGTAATACCTGAGCCGGTAATGGCACTTACACCGATGTCTACTCAGTCTTACATGAGTATACCTACCTGGTGCGGTGTGCGAACATCAGCGCTGGGGAGACAAAGGCGTCCGGTCGTGGCGCACCTTAATAGGTGCTCGATTACAGAACTTACCCCTACAGCCTGTTGACGTTACAATGCATACACATGTATCTGTGCATGCAATCGTATATGATCGTGTGAATAGCTCAAACTAGTAGATGATACATAGCGTTGGATCTCAAGTTTAAACAAGATGCATCCGTTCACTCACACAGTGTGTTTCCCCCCCTCCCTTCTATCTATCTTCCGACAGCACTAAAACTAAAACAATCTTCTCCACACACTAAAACTAACAAATAACTTTGTCGCAAAGTGCACGTACATCTTTGACTTTTCAGAGGCGTCGCGTGCTCGCTCGACGGAGCCCTTGGCAAGCGCGGCACCGTCTGCTAGAGCACGTGAAGAGTCACTTCGTAGTCGGGGGGAGAAAACTCAACCCCAGTCCTATCGATCCTTATTTTATGCCCTGGAGAAGGGTCGTTGCCCGAAACGTCAAACGCTGCGCGCACATATATTGTACGTAAATATGTAATTTCGTAAGGCATTGCTCAGTTCAGTTTATTAAAACACACGTGATTAATTAATACCCTGTTTACATTTAGAGGTTTTTATTTTATTTTACAAAATGTACCCAAGACGAGGGATCAGCGAGACGGAGAGACGTTATTTAAACGTTATTTAAACGTTATTTAAACGTTACTTAAACGTTATTTAAACGCTATTTAAACGTGATCTGCTTGGGGTGATAGGGGAATAATTCCCCCTTGCTGTTTTTCATATCGAGATGATCCGGACCGATGTGACATTATAATGATGTCAGAGATGGGCTGGACAAATCTGATACATAACAACGATAGTTCCCTACGTGAATTAGAACGATGTTCTAGATGGGCTAGACACGTCTGATACGTAGCGATGATGGTAACTGACCTGAATTATAACGATGTTCTAGAATGATTGAAAATTTGACACGTAGTTGGGTAAAAGTGTACAGCAGAAACGATCTAAAATCTCAATTATCAGGCTCGGGCGCGCCAAACATGAGGATCTGCGTTGCGTTAAGTCTGGCACGAAACACGTTCAACCATACGACATCCACCACCAGCAATGAACCGAGCAATTCACCTCCTGTAGATGATTGCAGCCACCGAAACCGGGTTACATTAGCATGGTTGGCTACGTAGAGTGCGAACTAAGTTCAACGTACACACATGCGTCGATGGGTATCAGTGCATTGGTGGATGAAACAGATCTAAACACAAACAGTGAGTCACGAGTCAGTGAACCGAGTGGTGTGAATTCTCGGGGAGTCTTCGAACAGGAATAAGAAACTTACACCCGGCACCGTTTATATGCGTGAACTTCTTTCACACCGTACGTAGCCAACCGTGCTAATCGGAGGTGCCGGGAAAGACAACACACACACACATCAGAGTGTGTGCCTACAACGAGAAACATCCAGAAATTAAAAGTTTATCATTTAAGCTTCCAAAAACTATTGGCCTCTACAATCTTGGAACAAATATAATGTGTTTTTTTTTACATGTATATATATGCGCCTAAGCCAAAGCAATTCTGTACCTGGAAGTGCCGAATCCAAAGAACAACACAATTACAACAATCTATTTTGTTTATTTGAGTAACCTTATCGCCTGTGGGTAGCGAGCGGGTGAAGACGGCTGTCGGTATACGTGCCATGAAGATGGTTCGTTGCCCGAATCGTCAGCTGATAATTATAAGGCCACGGTGTTATTGACGAATATGTTGAGATGTGCTTGGTATTGGTGCACGAGCACATATGAACAATATAACGTTCCGAATTAATAGTACTGTGCAACAATTGACTTATTTTCGAAGTCCTGTCGAGTAAATCATTACATTTGTAATAAATGTATCTCTCACGATCAAACTCTTGATCGTTTTCCATCGCATCTTTAATAGTTTTATTTTATTTTAATTAAGCAATTAATGTATTCAGATTTGATTGCGAGACTCAAGATTCGTTTGCAAGTGGGTCCAGCTCACGAAAGGTTTGGCAATATTGTGATATATGTGTGTGTGTGTGTGTTTGTATAACCGGAGTAGCTGCAGGAAACCCATCCGAATGAAGGGAGCACACGGGTTTCGATATTTTGAACGATTGGCTTGAGCAACATTCTTCAGACGCTGTCGCCTCCACAGACCTGGTTTTCACCTGAGGACGGCTACTTGCGTTGTGGCCGAAACGTCGTGAGAATTATTTTATTATGTTTTATTTTTATTATTGTATTACTTCCCTTCTACGTGACTTTACCGAAAGAACCAAGAAGATGAATCCCTGCAGTCACGAAAGCTTTAAATCGAAATTATTGTGTACCATTGTCTCGAGGTCCACTAAAAAGTTCATACACTTTGTGCTCCGTGACTTTTAAAGTTGTAGGATCGGACTCACTGTGCGTGTGGTCGTGCGCTTGCGTTCACTGTCCTGTAAATGTCTCGATGTTTAAGGAAATCTAAATTAACGGCGATTTAATCTCGTACACATTCTATGTTGTTCCGTTCACCGGCCAACAACCTGCTCTGGCCCCGTGCCCCTACTGGACATGTGTGGACAAAAAAGCTTAATAGCTCATCGGATTCTCCCTCCAATAATACATAGACACTCGTATTTTCAAGTGTGGTAGACGCGACGTGGTATGCAGGCACTCAGAAGGGGCTGTACATTGTGTTTAAAAAAGTTCTGGTGCTGTATAGACCTTACAGACTGTTGGGGCAAGTGCTGTTAGCGAGCACCTATGAAAGCCGACACGGCAACACGAGGGTGTGGGTAGCCAACACCACGCCCGGCCGTCTTTGTCTCCCCCAGTGGCGATGTTTACTACACACCGCACCAGGTACTCATTACAGGCTGAGTCTACCTAGGGGAGGCCCAGGACCTGTTCAGACAATCGTCACCGGTGTTGGCCGTGAGCCGGCAATCGAACTCGGGTCGCCGCGTTCGTAGCGCAGCGCTCACCACCTCGGTTTGTCGACCTCCCCCCGCACCTCCGATTAGCGCGGTTTGCCACGTACGGTGCGAAAGAAGTTCAACATACTTCCACTATACACTACCGCTCCCCACACACACACACGCACGCTATTATCGTCGTCACCATCCTTAATTGCCGAGTACACCAGTTGCCGCAGAGTGACAGAGAGAGGGGGGAGTGACGTCGCGTCTTGGATTTGTGTGTGTTCGTTTGCTGTCCTTCGCGCGCACCTACGATTAACGACGTTGGCTGCGTACGGTGCGAAAGAAGTCCAACATAATATTAATAAGTCCAACATACATACGTAGATACAGATTGTTATGGGTTAGATCTAGTAAATATGTAAATGTGTCGTTAAACCCGCCACCACCCAACACAGCCAATTTAGTAAGGGTTGTCACGTAAACAGAACGTGGCCAATTCGTCACTAGTACAGCACTAAGCGGTGTGTTGGAGAGCCAAGCAACAACATTTACAATCTAAGTACGACGTTTCGCCAGTGATTACAACTAGCTTCATCGGGCTACAGCCAGATTTATTATGGATGATATTGGTAGCGAAAACCCACGTGTTCAACATCCACACGTAGGGTGATGATTATCATCATCCCACGTGATAAAACATCCATACGTGGAGTGATGATTACAATCACCCCACGTGATCAACATCCACACGTAGTGTGATGATTACAATCATCCCACGTGATAAAACATCCACACGTAGAGTGACGATTACAATCACCCCACGTGTTCAACATCCACACGTAGAGTGATGATTACAATCATCCCACGTGTTCAACATCCACACGTAGAGTGATGATTACAATCATCCCACGTGATAAAACATCCATACGTAGAGTGATGATTACAATCACCCCACGTGTTCAACATCCACACGTAGAGTGATGATGATAATCACCCCACGTGATCAACATCCATACGTAGAGTGATGATTACAATCACGCCACGTGATCAACATCCACAGTATAGTGATGATTACAATCACCCCACGTGTTCAACACCCACACGTAGAGTGATGATTACAATCACCCCACGTGTTCAACATCCACACGTAGAGTGATGATTACAATCACCCCACGTGTTCAACATCCACACGTAGAGTGATGATTACAATCATCCCACGTGTTCAACATCCACACGTAGTGGTATGATTACAATCATCCCACGTGTTCAACATCCATACGTAGAGTGATGATTACAATCATCCCACGTGTTCAACATCCACACGTAGTGTGATGATTACAATCATTCCACGTGTTCAACATCCACACGTAGAGTGATGATTACAATCATCCCACGTGTTCAACATCCACACGTAGTGTGATGATTACAATCATCCCACGTGTTCAACATCCACACGTAGAGTGATGATTACAATCATCCCACGTGTTCAACATCCACACGTAGTGTGATGATTACAATCACCCCACGTGTTCAACATCCACACGTAGTGTGATGATTACAATCATCCCACGTGTTCAACATCCACACGTAGTGTGATGATTACAATCATCCCACGTGTTCAACATCCACACGCAGAGTGATGATTACAATCATCCCACGTGTTCAACATCCATACGTAGTGTGATGATTACAATCATCCCACGTGTTCAACATCCATACGTAGAGTGATGATTACAATCATCCCACGTGTTCAACATCCACACGTAGAGTGATGATTACAATCATCCCACGTGATAAAACATCCACACGTAGAGTGACGATTATAATCATCCCACGTGTTCAACATCCACACGTAGAGTGATGATTACAATCATCCCACGTGTTCAACATCCACATGTAGAGTGATGATTACAATCATCCCACGTGATAAAACATCCATACGTAGGGTGATGATTAGAATCACCCCACGTGTTCAACATCAACACGTAGAGTGATGATTACAATCACGCCACGTGTTCAACATCCATACGTAGTGTGATGATTACAATCATCCCACGTGTTCAACATCCACACGTAGCGTGATGATTACAATCATCCCACGTGTTTAACATCCACACGTAGAGTGATGATTACAATCATCCCACGTGATAAAACATCCATACGTAGAGTGATGATTACAATCACCCCACGTGTTCAACATCCACACGTAGAGTGATGATTACAATCATCTCACGTGTTCAACATCCACACGTAGAGTGATGATTACAATCATCCCACGTGTTCAACATCCACACGTAGTGTGATGATTACAATCATCTCACGTGTTCAACATCCACACGTAGAGTGATGATTACAATCATCTCACGTGTTCAACATCCACACGTAGAGTGATGATTACAATCACCCCACGTGTTCAACATCCACACGTAGAGTGATGATTACAATCATCCCACGTGATGAAACATCCATACGTAGTGTGATGATTACAATCATCCCACGTGTTAAAACATCCACACGTAGAGTGATGATTACAATCACGCCACGTGTTCAACATCCACACGTAGAGTGATGATTACAATCATCTCACGTGTTCAACATCCACACGTAGAGTGATGATTACAATCATCCCACGTGTTCAACATCCACACGTAGTGTGATGATTACAATCATCTCACGTGTTCAACATCCACACGTAGAGTGATGATTACAATCATCTCACGTGTTCAACATCCACACGTAGAGTGATGATTACAATCACCCCACGTGTTCAACATCCACACGTAGAGTGATGATTACAATCATCCCACGTGATGAAACATCCATACGTAGTGTGATGATTACAATCATCCCACGTGTTAAAACATCCACACGTAGAGTGATGATTACAATCACGCCACGTGTTCAACATCCACACGTAGAGTGATGATGATAATCATCAACTCCCACGGCCACGTCCGTCACCTCGGACGGCTACGTGGTGACGCTGGCACCGCGCTAAACTAGTCCCGTGCAGAAATTGCAGTTTACATGGACAAGTAGCCGAGTTAACCAGTCAACAACGTCTCGCCTCCTGTGTACAACATTTACGCGATTACACCGTGCAGCTCTCCTTGGTCAATTCTGCCGAAGATTAAATGCCTGCCCACGCTGCTCCAACATTTTAGGCGATTGCTTGACCATACTTCACAGCGCTGGTGTCAATACCAGGTTAGTGAAGGTGGTGGTGGTGTCCAGGACACTTCACGTGGCCTTAACGTGCACACAGTCTGGCACAAGCGTCGTGGTAACGTCACCGCCACTTAGTGACGAACAGCGGTTGTTGTTGGTGTAAACTGCGCTAGCTGCCCTCCACATATAACGTACTCTATTAAGATACATAGCGATGATGTATATGCAATTAATATACATTATGTATTACACACTTTCTCAAGTCATCATTGTTTGTGTTACTCACAAAGTCACCTTGCTTGTGTGAGCACCTTATTGAAAAATGATTATTAGGTAAGATTTGTGTTGTTGTTGTTGATGCGGAGCATCTTAATCGATACAGCGAAGTGGGAGAGGCACCAACCTCGAGATGAGCGTGGTGTCTCTCTCACCCCGCAGGGCACGGGGCGGGGTGGTGGTCAGACAGGCCTCGTACGAGCACCCCCCCACCCTCCCCACACATCCCCACCATCAGTGAACCGAGTAATTCGCCTCCCGCGGAGTGTGACGCTAAAGCCGATGGAAAGCCAGCGAAGTAGCCCCCTCCTCTCCTCCTCCCCACCTCCCCCCATAACTCGTACTAATACGTAAAAATAAACATATGAAGTCCCGACAAAGATAAAAGTCTCACGTCGCGTTTTAGTTCGACTCGTTTGCATTGTGTACGGGAGGAGCGGTGGCGCGGTGGTTAGCGCGCCTGCGTTATTATGAAGCTGGAAAGATGAGTTCGATTGTATCCGCAAGCGTGGTGGGGTATGGTCAAACTACCCCCGATTATCGATACGGCGTGCGGAGGCTTTCATCTATAGAGACGTAATATTCGTTATGAATTGTATTATCTTCAATTGTACATGCGTTAAGTTTTCTCGCTCATTGTTTCATTTTAATTTAAGTGTCCCTCGCAGCATAATCGCTCAACGCTGATGTAAGCCGTGGCCTAGAGTCGAACTCAGGTGCGCTGGGATCATAGCAGCAGTGTGCGAATCATCGACCAGCTAGTTGTAAGACTTGTTTCAAGTTCGAAGTGAAAGTTGTTGTTGTTTAACGAAAGTCACCTGGGTCAGCCGAGATGACGAGAGCTCGACACATCAAGCAAAGCACCGTAGGTCTAATTGAATGTCAGAAATTAGAATATTTCTGCTGGAGGAATCCGACGAGCTATAAAGCTCTTTAACGCGGATTTCCAGCAGGGCACGGGGTCAGAAGGTTACAGCAACATTTCGATTCTTCACCTGAGGACGGCTGCTTGCGTTGTGGCCGAAACGTCGTGAGAATTATTTTATTATGTTTTATTTTAATTATTTTATTACTTCCCTTCTACGTGACTTTACCGAAAGAACCAAGAAGATGAGTTACAGCAACAATTCATAATACACAAAGGCGAAAGGAGGGCAACGTATAGGAGAGGCTAAGAAATCAATTAAAATATACAAATAAAATTAAACTAGTTTTTATCTTCTTCTAGATTTGAAGCTTTCGTGACTGCAGGGATTCATATTCTTAGGTTCTTTCGGTAAAGTCACGTAGGTAGAAAATTTAAATTTAAATTTAAATTAATAAAAGTAAAAAAAGCAATCGTGCTGTGACGGTTCCACCTGAAGACGGAAGCTTGTGTTGCCTCCAAAACGTCGTGATTTTTTTTATACTTTTAATTAATTTTAGTTTTTATCTTTTGATTTAAAGTTTTCGTGACTGCAGGGATTCATATTCTTGGTTCTTTCGGTAAAGTCACGTAGAAGGGAATTAATAAAATAATAAAAATATAAAACAATAAATATTCTCACGACGTTTCGACTGCAACACAAGCAATCATCATCAGGTGTGAAATCCACAGCAAGAAAATTTGAAAAAAATATAGAAAAATTTTCTTGCTGTGGATTTCACACCTGATGATGATTGCTTGTGTTGCAATCGAAACGTCGTGAGAATTTTTATTGTTTTATATTTATATTATTTCCCTTCTACGTTATATAGTTTTTTTTTATTTTACCAGGTAAAGCCCACTGAGCTAATACCTGATTCTTTGGAAGCGACCTGGCCACAAATGATAGCTCAACAAAGTGGCTTATCACGTGACGATGTTTAGCAGCAACCTAAACGCATGTTTATATCGCCCGCTTACAACATTGGTTTCATGTTACTTATTCATTTTAAGAACATTTCCACCTAGATTATCGCCTGCGAGGACGTGTCCAGGGGGTCGGGTGACACGTATGGAGCAATACAACACAATGACACGTTTTTTTTATATTCACAACACTTTAGCGACTAAAAGTTTATACATTTTATTTAATAGCGACACGAACAAAGACAAACTAAGCTAAGACAGCTCGCACGAACATCACATCGCAATCAAACACAGTCAAAACTAGAGAAGGGATCACTGCAAACATCACTGCCATCGTCATATTCACGTCACCAACATTACCACCATCGTCATCTTCACGTCACCAACATTACCACCACCGCCATCTTCACGTCACCAACATTACCACCACCACCACCATCTTCACGTCACCAACATTACCACCATCGTCATCTTCATGTCACCAACATTACCACCACCGCCATCTTCACGTCACCAACATTACCACCACCACCACCACCATCTTCACGTCACCAACATTACCACCATCGTCATCTTCATGTCACCAACATTACCACCATCGTCATCTTCATGTCACCAACATTACCACCATCGTCATCTTCATGTCACCAACATTACCACCACCACCATCTTCACGTCACCAACATTACCACCATCGTCATCTTCATGTCACCAACATTACCACCATCGTCATCTTCATGTCACCAACATTACCACCACCGCCATCTTCACGTCACCAACATTACCACCATCGTCATCTTCATGTCACCAACATTACCACCATCGTCATCTTCACGTCACCAACATTACCACCATCGTCATCTTCATGTCACCAACATTACCACCATCGTCATCTTCATGTCACCAACATTACCACCACCGCCATCTTCATGTCACCAACATTACCACCATCGTCATCTTCATGTCACCAACATTACCACCACCGCCATCTTCACGTCACCAACATTACCACCATCGTCATCTTCATGTCACCAACATTACCACCATCGTCATCTTCATGTCACCAACATTACCACCACCGCCATCTTCACGTCACCAACATTACCACCATCGTCATCTTCATGTCACCAACATTACCACCACCGCCATCTTCACGTCACCAACATTACCACCATCGTCATCTTCATGTCACCAACATTACCACCATCGTCATCTTCATGTCACCAACATTACCACCACCACCATCTTCACGTCACCAACATTACCACCACCGTCATCTTCATGTCACCAACATTAGCAACGTAGAGAGACACACACACACACGTAGAGACACACACACACACACGTAGAGACACACACACAAACGTAGAGACACACACACACACGTAGAGACACACACACAAACGTAGAGACACACACACACGTAGAGACACACACACACACGTAGAGACACACACACACGTAGAGACACACACACACACGTAGAGACACACACACGTAGAGACACACACACGTAGACACACACACACACGTAGAGTGACACACACACACGTAGAGAGAGACACACACACGTAGACACTCACACGAAGACACTCACACGTAGACACTCACACGTAGACACTCACACGTAGAGTGACACACACACACGTAGAGTGACACACACACGTAGACACACACACACACGTAGAGAGACTCACACGTAGACACTCACACGTAGACACACACACACGTAGAGACACACACGTAGACACTCACACGTAGACACACACACGTAGAGACACACACACACGTGCACATCATCCCAGAGCTCAAGTCGTGGGGTCATTTACAAAGCGTGAGACGGGAGGGGCGGAAGGGGGGGGGGGGAGTCGGGTGGGCGGGCGGGTCTCAGTGGGGGGTGGGGGGTGGGGGCCGCAGGTGTCCTCAGCACAACTTGTGACTGGCTGAGTTGGCTGTGTGTGTCTCAATGAAGTCTGGGTGTGAGTCTGCGTTTGGGGGTCATCCATTGAGTGGGTACCCAAAAATCTGTCAAAACGTGAGCCCTCCCATCCCTCCATGTACGCACGTGGACTTTCTACCGCCCCCCCCTCGCCTGCGTACGTGCGCCTGACGCACCCCCCCACCCCCCTCCCGAATCATATAGAACGGCCGATATTGAATCCATGCAAAAACGATCAAGGAGTAATAATATTCACATGTTTAAGCAAACAGATAGTTCACACCGCAGGACTATCTAACTCACTTGGAGGCTAATGTAGACAAATTATTATCGAGGCCTCACCCCCCCCCCCCCGTTTCCTATGCGTAGTACATTGTCAGTATACCCCCCAATACGCACGCGTACGCATTTTGGTTAACCCCCCCTCTCCCCCCTCCATGCGTACGTACTAATTTGATGGCCCCTCGGGTCTGCGTGAGTTTGCGCTGAGGGAGCGGTGGTGCAAGCGGATCGCGCTCGGAACCCGCCGGGCCGAGTTCGATTCCCGCTCACGGCCAACACCGGTGACGATTGTCTGAACCGGTCCTGGGTCGACTCAGCCTCAGATGAGTACCTGGTGCGGTGTGTAAACATCGTCACTGGGGAGACAAAGGCGGCAGGGTGTGGTGCTGGCCCATCCACCCCTCTTTGCGCGCAGTATCGGCTTCCATAGGTGCTGGCTGACAGCACTTGCCCGCACAGTCTGTTAAGGCTATACGGGGGATCTTTGTCTTTTGTCTGTGTCAGAGTGTCGTCAGTGTGTGAGTGAGTGAGTGAATGAGCGTGTCGATGTGTGAATGGGTCAGTGTGAGAGTGAGTGGGCGTCAGACTTTGAGTCCGTGCGGGTGTTGCTTCTGTCTTCGAGTCGGTCCGTGCACATGCCATTGTGCGCGCCCGCGTGAGCATCTTCTGTGCGCTGGCCTTCTTTCGCACCGTACTTTGGCCGACCGTGATAATCGGAGGCGCCTCGTGTCCGTGCGGAGGCGTGCGTATGTTTGTCTGCGTGAATGAGTCTGGGGGTGTCCGTGTTCCTCTGCGTGTTGTGTTCCGTGCGGTGGTGCGGCGGTTAGCGCTACGCTGCGCTACGAACCCGGCGACCCGGGTTCGATTCCCGCTCACGGCCAGCACCGGTGACGATTATCTGAACCGGTGCTGGGCCTCCCCTAGGTCGACTCAGCCTCAAATAAGTACCTGGTGCGGTGTGTAAACATCGCCACTGGGGGAGACAAAGGCGTTCGGGCGTGGTGCTGGCCACCCACCCCCTCGTGCGCCGTGCCGGCCTTCGTAGGTGCTCGCTAACAGCACTTGCTCCTACAGTCTGTTGAGGCTATACGGGGGATCTTTGTCTTTTGTGCTACAGCGTGGGGAGATTAGCAGCTGCCTAAGTCAGAGTTCGTACAGAGTGAGCCTCAACGCAGACGCAAATTGATCAAAGCAATCGGCATGCGACCCATCGGTCATATGTGTGGGGGGGGGTGAAATAACTTTTATAGCGAGTCGGATTTCCTCCAGTAATAATGAAACATTCCGATTGATTCTGATTCGTCAGAGCTGGAAAGGTAAGCAGGTGTTGAGCCTGGCAAGTGCTGCGTATCGACGGAGCAACTTCATCGGCGGCAGAGGAGTGCAGTGTAACAAACCCTGCTGCTAAAGCGCCCCAACGCCTCACTGTCGACGGCTTTCCCGTCTTCGCCAACCCGCGCTGACGAGAGTGGAGCGGACAGGTCAAATATCGCCCACGACCCGCACGTCACGGGGGCTTTCACTCATCCAGCAGTGGATTGACCTGTTTTGTCTTTTTTCTTACTTTTTGGCCGTGGAACTGAGTTGCCCTGAGAAAAACGCCCGCACTTATACCCGGGTGACATATCCCGTGAGCTCATCAGATGCAATTTTGTCAGTGTGTCCTACAACGGATGTGCTCATCTCAGTCGTTCACACACGGGTGTCTTGCGCGCTTCTTGTTGCTTCCACGATCAATGCGTGTTCCACCAACCCCCCCACCCCACCCCCCGGGGCCGAGGAGAGAGACAGAACGAGAAAGTGGTGGAGGGAGGGAGAGAGGGAGAGAGAGGAAGAGGGAGGGGGAGACGCGCCTGGATGCGGCGAGGTTTAGTTGAGTTCAATCCTTCAGCCCCCCCCGCCCCCCATCGCTGCCAGTTGCCCCGCTGAGAGAGGAGGAGGAGGGGGGGGATACAAAGGCGGTGGGGGGGGGTGGCGGCGATGACGGCGGCGGTAGCTGTGGTGGTGAAATGGGGCGTGGAGACGAATGATCGAGACGATGGTGATGGGGGCGTTGGGATGAGAGCTGGGAATTTGGCGAACATCGTCGTGACCATGATGACGACGTAGGAAGTCATGGAACGGCCGGTGTGCTCGCTAACAGCACTTGCTGCTGCAGCTTGTCGGGGCTATACGGGGGATCTTTGTCTTTGTGGTGGGCGCGGGTGGCGGTTTAACGCGTGGCTGTGTTGGTTGCGGTGGCAGAGACGGTGGTGGTGTCTGTTGTTGTTGTTGGTGGTGTTTAATCGTGAGATGCGCCATCAGTGTCTTCACTTCTCATTAGTTTATATTCTTTGGGTCTTTCGGTAAAGTCACGTAGATAGGTTCAAAGAAAATAACCAAAAACTACGACGTTTCGATCGCAACACAGGCGGTCGTCGTCAGGAAGGGTGACGAACGCTTTGTAGTTACCGGGTTTGGTCAAAACTAAACTTTACACACGCGGACGCAACAACTTTTATGGGTTTTTTTTTCAATGAAAGCGTTGGTGCATTATAAGCCGGGCACGTGACCTCATCATGACCCCCCCCCCTCATCCAACCCCTCCCACAAGGGTCACCGAAGCTCAGTTTCACTCATTCGCGACCGAATCGCTTTGAAAACTTGTCCCGAGCAGTGGGTCGTGACGAACGTGAGGCTCACAACCACCGGGGTGCTATACTCTTAGGTTTTTTTTCGGTAAAGCCACGTAGGTAAAAATAAATAATATAAATAAAAACAATAGAAATAATCATAGAAATAAAAAATAAAAATGATAAATCACGACGTTTCGGAGGCAACACACAAGTCTCCGTCATCAGGTGGGACCGTCACAGCTAGATTTACTAGTTTTACCTACGTGACTTTACCGAAAAAACCTAAGAGTATGAATCCTTGCAGTCACGAAAGCTTCAAACCGGGGTGCGAGTTCGTTAGAGGTCGACTGAGATCTACGCGATCATCTTTTCGTCGATGATGATCGTCATCATCAATTGAACAATCGTCATTTTTTTAATCGGTCATTATCCACCCGTAATAATCATCATCGTCAGCAGCAGCAATCAATCATTATCACCATCACTTTGCTTTGTAGAAACTCAAGAGATTTTGTCTTGAGGATAAACTTACTCCCGTCAAAGAACTGCGGAGTTTCCACCAGCAATAGTAATTATAATTAATGAAAAGCAGGAAACAAAAACAGAACCAGGCAAGCGACCAAACTCAAGAGGGAAGGCCACTTTAAAGAGAGGGAAGGCCACTTTAAAGAGATGGGGTTTCAGATCAGACTTGCATATATCTACCAACTGAGTTACATTTACAGCGGTGTCAAGACCTGTGCACTGCTAGATGAAAACTTTTCCCCCGTCCTGTCGATCATGGGGGGGGGAGGGGTCCTTTGACCATACTTCACCACGCCGGTCATTGTGGGTTGGTGATTCTGATATCGCTCAGCCACTGATGGTAGCCGTGCTCGAGAGTAACACTGAGTGCAGTGCGCTAACCACTGCGCCACCGCTCAACCCCGTTGCATTCATTGAGACCCACAAAAGACAAAATCCCTCGTATAGCCTCAACGGACTGTAGGGGCAAGTGCTGTTTGCGAGCACCTATGAAGGTGCCGAACGGTACACGAGGGGGTGGGTGGCCAGCACAACGCCCGACCGCCATTGTCTCCTCAGTGGCGATGTTTACACACCACACCGGGTACTCATTTGAGGCTGAGTCGACCTAGGGGAGGCCCACGACCGGTTCAGATAATAATCACCGGTGTTGGCCGTGAGCGGGAATCGAACCCGGCTCGCCGGGGTTCACAGCGCATCGTAGCGCTAACCGCTCCACCACCGCTCCCCACACACACAACACGCGCACAGACAAACCAAACATCGCCTCCGGCAGGAGAACTTAGCAGTGTGCGAATGATTGGGGGTGAAGGAGTCGAAGGAGTAGGAAGAGGGGGGTTAAGTACACGTGTTTATTGAACACGTTAGTCTCGGGGGTCTAATAAGGCTGAGTTACAACTCGCCCCGAGGCAGTGGCGTGGTTGGCATGGACCCCGATGCAAGGAATGAAATGGCCCCATCAACCCCCTCGATGCAACGTGCCCCCCCCCCCCCCCCCCGTTTGTCCTCCGGGCCCGTGGACCCCGGCGCGCACGTGCACCGCATGCACACCCGATAGCTACCGCCACTGCCCTGCGAAGTTTTTGCTCGTCTGTGTGTGTATCTGTGTGTGTGTCTGTGTCGGCCTTAGTGGGGGAGCGGTAGTGTAGCAGTCAGCGCTACGCTGCGCTACGAACCCGGCGACCCGAGTTCGATTGCCCGCTCACGGCCAACACCGGTGACGGTTATTTGAACCGGTCATAGTACCTCCCCTAGGTCGACCTGGTGCGGTGGGTAAACATCGCCACTGGGGGAGACAAAGGCGGCCGCGCGTGGTGCTGGCCACCCACCCCCTCGTGTGCCGTGCCGGCCTTCGTAGGTGCTGCTCGCTAACAGCACTTGCCCCAACAGTCTGTTAAATGCGATATAGGGGGAGGTTTTTGTCTGAATTCGTGTGTGGGCATTGGTGAATGCTAATGTTCTAATTCATTATTGCTCATTTCAAATGAAGATCTTTGCGGGTAACTTTTGAAATGTTGTCCAATTTTCACCGTGACGCCGGCACGCAATTGTCTTGACGCTTGCGGATTACGCCAGGGGGTCTTTAATGTCCTCTGTGACGCAGCAAACGACGCATAATGTTTACGATTGATACACTCGCGATACTAAAACCATAAACTATTTTTTAAAGTTATTTTACCAGGTAAGGTCCACTGAGCTACGTAGAGCTCTTTGTCGCAAGCGACCAGGCCACAAATGACAGCTCAACGAAGTGGCTCATCGCGTGGACATTTACAACAACCAAACACTCTAAACTCGTGAACGTCGATTCTAAACGTGGAGGGGGAAAATACCGGAGGACCCGGAGAAAAATCCACGCGACCACGGGGAGAGAGAGAGACACACGCAAACCCCAAATATACAGGCGTCGGAATCGAACCCACGACCTCCTGTGTACCATGCGAGGTAGTCAACATCTCCTAGCCAATTTAACACGTAGGCTTTCGCGACCAATATTATTAATAATATAAGTTTTTGGGTCACTTCGCGTTATTTATAAATGTGTCGTAACCCTCCACCACCCGACACGGCCAAATAGTAAAAAATGTGTCACGTTTTTCAAGGGACAAAATAATTCACTTCTTTAGCCCACCGGTGTGTTGAAGAGAGAATCAATAGCCACCGTGGCGCCGTCGCCAGCAACGAGGGCTGACGCTGGAATTCGAACCGCGAACCTCTGCAGCAAACGACGAACGCGCCACCGCGAGACGACAGATCACCCCCTCCCTCCAGGTCGTATGACAGTATGCACGCTTGGCTACGTACGGTGCGAAAGAAGTTCTACATACAACGCATGCGCCGTGGCGCCGTGGCGACGTGGTCGTCACTTCGTGGCGAACTGCGGTTGTGTCGGTATCGGTGCGAGCGCATTGATTTGTGTGGGGAGCGGTGGTGCAGCGGTTAGTGCGCAGCGCCACAAACCCGGCTGCCCGAGTTCGATTCCCGCTCACGGCCACCAACACCGGTGACGATTATCTGATTCGGGTCCAGGGCCTCCCCCTAGGTCGACTCAGCCTCAAATGAGTAGCTGTGTGCGGTGTGTAGGTTGCTACTCGCTGACGGCACTTGTGCCAACAGTCTGGTCAGGCTATACCGGGGGATTGTGTGTGTATGTTGTGTGTGTTGTGTGTGTATGTTGTGTGTGTTGTGTGTGTGTGTTGTGTGTGTGTGTTGTGTGTGTGTTGTGTTGTGTTTGTGTGTTGTGTGTGTTGTGTGTGTGTTGTGTGTGTGTTGTGTGTGTATGTTGTGTGTGTTGTGTGTGTGTGTTGTGTGTGTGTTGTGTGTGTGTTGTGTGTGTGGTGTGTGTGTGTTGTGTGTGTGTGTTGGTGTGTTGTGTTTGTGTGTTGTGTGTTGTGGGCGTGTGTTGTGTGTGTGTGTTGTGGGCGTGTGTTGTGTGGTGTGTTGTGTGTGTGTTGTGTTCGTGTGTTGTGTGTTGTGGGCGTGTGTTGTGTGTGTGTGTTGTGGGCGTGTGTTGTGTGTTGTGGTGTGTGTTGTGTGTGTGTGTTGTGTGCGTTCATTGTGTGCACTGATGTGTCGGAGTTTGTTTGTACGTGTGCAAGACAAGTTTGTGTATGGGGAGAGCAGTTTGCACACTGCAACTACGCGTTCTATTCCCGCTCGTGGGCCTCCCCTAAGTAAACTCCGCCTTAAATGAGTACGTACCTAGTACGGGTATGTAAGCAACGACACGAGGGAGGCAAAGGTGGCCGGGCATGGTTCTTGCCACCAAATTCGTCGTTGCTCACAGCACTTTCCCCGACAGTCTGTTAAGGCTATACGGGGGATCTTTGTCTTTGTATGTTTTTGTCCTTGAGTTTACGTGACTTGCGTGAGCTGTTGCACGCACACGAGTTCTGAAAGAGCTTCTTGTCGCTTTGAGTTTCCGTGAGTGCGTGACCCTGTGCGAGGTTTGTGTGTGCACGAGTCTGCTGTGTGTGCGCGTCAGTGTGTGGCGACCAGAGTTCGATTACCGCTCACGGCCAACACCAGTGGCGAATATTTAAACCGAACCCGGGCCTCCTCTAGGTTGACTCAGCCTCAAACGAGTACCTGGTGCGGTGTGTAAACATCGCCGCCGGCCACCCACACCCCTCGCGTGCCGTGCCGGCCTTCATAGGGTGCTCGCTAACAGCACTTGCCCCACCAGTCGGTTAAGGCTATACGGGGGGTCTTTGTCTTTGGTGTCTGCGTGTGTTGTTGGGAGAGGTTTGGCCGCGAACGCGGCTGCTCACAAAAGGGGCGACCTTTTCTCAACAATGAACACACCCCTCCGTCTTACGCCCGAGAGGGCTGTTGACGGTGGAGGGAGGGGGGGCAGTGAGGGGCATGGGGAGGTGGAGGGGGTAGAGAGGAGGGGGCGGGCGAGGGGAGGCGAAGGAAGAAGGGAGAGGGTGCTGGAAGATTGAGGCACTTTACGCACGTTGGAACCACTGTGGAACCACGTTGGAACCACGTTAGAAGCACGTTGGAACCACTGTGGAACCACGTTGGAACCACGTTAGAAGCACGTTGGAACCACTTTGGAAGCACGTTGGAACCACTTTGGAAGCACTTTGGAAGCACGTTGGAACCACTTTGGAACCACGTTGGAACCACGTTGGAACCACTTTGGAACCATGTTGGAACCACTTTGGAACCACGTTGGAACCACTTTGGAACCACGTTGGAACCACGTTGGAACCACTTTGGAACCACGTTGGAACCACGTTGGAACCACGTTGGAACCACTGTGGAACCACGTTGGAACCACGTTGGAACCACTTTGGAACCATGTTGGAACCACTTTGGAACCACGTTGGAACCACTTTGGAACCACGTTGGAACCACTTTGGAACCACGTTGGAACCACGTTTCACGGGCCCCCACCACCACTTTCTATCAGCTATGGCGTCACACTGGCGGGGCTCGTATGCGTGCAGGCGTTGAGCGCGAGACTTAGAACGACTTTCGGCTGAGTCTGCCCGATACGTTGGATCAAGCAACGCACGCGCCCTGCGGGTTTTTTTAGTTCGATGTTCGTTTTCTAAGTTTTGTATTTATAAGCTGTCCGTGCAAAATTTGAGCTTTCTAGCCCTTCTGGAATATCATTAGAATTCACATCACTCAGTGGTGATTATCGAGGTTCGATGTGGCTAGTCCTCCTAAAACGTGAGTAGAATTTATATCAGCCTTCCAGTCATAATCGTCTATATGTAAGATATTCGTCGACTTACGAACACCCGGCTTACGAACAGGTCGACTTACGAATGGGGTTTGGGAACCGAACCCGTTCGTAAGTCGAGGACTATTCGTACAACAATAGGAACACTCCAAAAACGATCCGGGCAATTGACCTGAAAACCCTGAAACGCTTCAGTCAACGAAGAGACATCTCAAATTCGAGAGTAAAAACCTGAAATGTTCATGCTTGAAAGATTGAGACGATTGCCAGATGTGTTGTATTCAGGGGTTTTTTTTTACCGAAAAAGTTCGAGCAATTAACAGAAATGTCCGACCAACAGCGTCGTTAAACCACTATGGTTATCAGTCCTCAACATCCCAATGATTTATTCGTGGTAATTCCACTGCCCCAAGGAGGTTTCTCTTGTCTTCTAAGTTTTTTAATCGTTTAGAAAAAAGGTAAACATACGTAAATATGTATCCGTTAAACATTGTCGTTGCTCCAAGTCTTTCCTAAAAGCAATAACCTCGAGTTTACTTTCAATATTATGCTGATTAACTATTTTCTTACAATTGGAATTGACAAAAGATATAACAATCAGAAATAATATCTGCGGTACAGTTTTCAATAATTAGCACGATGCTTCAGTCTAGATTTGAAGCTTTCGTGACTGCAAGGATTCATACTCTTAGGTTTTTTCGGTAAAGTCACGTATAGGTAAAAAATAAAATTAATAAAAGTAATAATAGAAATAAAATATAATAATAAATCACGACGTTTCGGAGGCAACACAAGTCTCCGTCATCAGGTGGGACCGTCACAGCCAGATTTACTGTATCAAGTCATTATTTTATTTCTATTTTTACTTTTATTAATTTTATTTTATTTTTTTACCTACGTGGCTTTACTAAAAAAAACTAAGAGTTCGATGCTTCATGGCATTAAACTTGAGATTGAGTTATACATGCACACAAGTAAAACATTTGCAGCCGACATAAAAAAAAACATCCAATGCATCCTTACGAGGAGCTTCCACGTGGCAGTTATCCTCAATAGGTTGCTGGATTTGTATCACTTTCTAAATCTTGCATATGAGACCTCTAAATGTGGCTCTTAATCTGCAATCTCACATATACTGTACAGAGGTGCGTACGGTACCTGCGATGAATCTGAATTTTCATCTCACAGACTCCGTGTAGGAAGAGCGCTATTTGCTCACCTGCCTTTGCTGAGCACGGATATGTTTTCTTGGGGTTAATGGACATGCTTCTTGGGTTGAACCGTGGCCTGATTGAGTATATGATACACTGGCATCATTAAATGGCGAATGAATTGCCTCGTTCATAATATGCCAATCTGCAATCTACCAATTTCACCTACCAATTACAACATTAAAAAAAAACATTCCCCGAGATGTAAAATGCTTCACTCAAATAGCTTCTTAAATAACTTCACATTCCACCACATGGGCCTTTAATACGTGCAATACCTAGGCAAATTGTGAAGTTAGCAATTATTGTCTCTTACTATTTATTAATATATTTGCCTAAAGTGCAAAATGTTCTCATGAAAGAGGCCCCTTACCTGCCTTGGGTCTCATAATTGTGATACAGCCAATTTTATTATTTATATTTTTCAACATCGATCCGATTTTCAAACGAATTATTTTAAAATCTTTCTTGATTTGAAGCTTTCGTGACTGCAGGACTCCATACTTTTTGGTTGTTTCGGTTAAGTCACGAAGTTAGAAACAAAATACAATTTTATTTTATTTAAAATCTTTCTGCAGAGTTGATTCTCCGTCTACCTCTTGGGCAGTGCCGGACAGTGAACCCATCATTCCACAATTCAATATGCTCTATTCATAGTTTTAATTAAGCAGTTTATTATTTTTTTAAAGTAAGCATACCTTACAAAAATATAGTGCAAACCTCTAAACTCACACCACCTCTAACCCAAATCACCCACGTCTGAGTAACTCGTAGACACACAAACAAAAAGAATACCAACACAATTAAAGGTCAGATTAAACACTGACACAAGGCTAGAACAAAACCGGCTTAAACATTTTTCGTTACACTTAAATGTGTTTATTTCGGCAAAAGTTCGAGCTTTCTAATGGTTCTTTAAGTGCCTAAAAATTAGCCTCGGTCTGCTCGATGATACGGTAACTAAATCTGAAATATTAGAATATAACACACAATAAACACAACGTAACTATACGTATCTACTTAACCGACTCATAGTTTGAATACGTCATGAGTTTAAAAAAAGAACGCGATTAAATGTTACCACGACAAACGCTCGCCTCATAATGGCCGCCGTCCGTCTACCACACTGGCCGCGGCCGTTTAAGTGGGCGGAAGTGACGTCACAATCGTTGGGGATACCCTTGCCAAAAAGTGACGTCATCACATTCACCTGATGAATCAAAAACTATGAATCTATGTTTTTTTTATTTTACCAGCTAAGGCCCACTACTCAGCTAAATAGGTCTTTTTCAGAAGCGACCTGGTCGCAAATGATAGCTCAACGGAGTAGCTTATCACGTGGAAATGTATCACCGCCAAATACTCTAAACGCATGTTGAGTCTAAATGTGGCGGGAATATAACACTGTGGCCTTAAAATTTAAGTAAAATACATAAAAGGCGACGTTTCAGTCAAATGCGGTGCTTCCTAGCACGTAAAAAAACGACGAAGAGCCATTGGCTGAAACGTTTCCTATTAGATAAAAGCGATGATGAAGGACCTTCACCAAAATGTCACCTAGGTATTTTTTCCATTTTGAAGCCACACACAGTGAGCGTTATTGACGAACGCGTTACAGTTGTTGTTGTTGTTGTTAAATTGTACTTGTCCACCGCTGCCAACGCAGCATCATCACCAAATGCATTCCTTTAAATTGATTATCGTCGTGTTTATTCATCGTCTGGATCGTTTTCTTTCTCCCGTCTCACGTGTGCGCTCGTTGTTTACAATAGCCACCGTGTGACATCAGCCAGCATATGGTTATAATTTTCACGCAATTATCATTACGATATTATTGTTCGAGGTGTCCGTTGTGTACAAGTAAGCGTTTTCACAATGCAATGTTGTAGTGCAATATTAATGACCAGGTTAAATACCAAAATATGTATTAATTCACGCTATTTTTTTCTACAAAGAAACCTGTAAAATGGTCTACGTGAGCTCGTTACAGACAGCATACGTGAATTTTACAAAGTCTACTGTTTTACATAACTCAAAATAATAATTAGCGTCCTTGCCGAGTATATAAATAACGTTAACATTTTACTATTGTATTGCATTATGTAGTGTATAATTTTGCGTCGAAATGGGATCTCTGTCGTAGAGAAAAAATCAGCAATTCACCAGAATTGAATCCAACAATCCCGACACTGCTGATGAGACACTTAATGTCGAAACCGGTCCAGAGTTTTGCTTGCACTGAGCCAAAGCTGTTGATATTATGCACTCCCAGAAGACAGTACATTTAGATTATTTCGCTGCTATAAATGTCCACGTGATAAGCCACTTCATTGAGCTTTCATTTGTGGTCAGGTCGCTTCTGAAAAATAAGCGTATAGTTCAGTGGGCTCTACCTGATGAGATAAACATTGTTTAGTTTTATTTGTATATTTAAAAGTGATCTGTTTACCTTTTCTATACTTTCCACTGCTCTCGTGCTTTTGGATTGTTTGCTGTTGCAACTTTCTGACCCGTTCCAATGGACATCTGTGAAAAAGAGCTTGAAAGCTTATCGGATTCCTCCAGTATAATTATTCTGATTTTGAATTAATACCAGTATATGTTTTATGTGGAGAGATAGATACGTGAGACGTCTGCTTATTAATTTCGACTTTTTTTTACTCGCTCGTTTCGACCCTTAAGTAATCGAATATTAATCGACGAATCGTCACGCCCCCAAGTATTCATGAAGCGGTGAAAAGTCACGGGGTGGTGCGATACGCGTCACCATCGCCAGCGTGAAACACGACGAGTGCTTTGACTGATGCTACACGACCCATGGTGCTACAGAAAGTCTAGAACGCTGACTATATCGTCTCAGATCTAGTCGCGAGCGTGTACACTCATTACGAGACGCATTCTGAAAGGGGCCTTTTCGAATTCTGGGCCGTCAATATGACGGCGCTGACGTCCATTGGTGGCACTCACGTGGGCACGGGCCCAGCCTCAAGTGCCACGTGGGTTTGAGCCTGTGGACCGAGTAATTCGCCTCGCGCGGAGTGTGACGCAAAAGTTGATAGAAAGCGGCCCAAGCCCCGTACCTTATATGAAGTTTATATTTTATCTTCTTGGTTCTTTCGGTAAAGTCACGTAGAAGGGAAATAATAAAAATAAAACATAAAATACAATTTAATGATGTTTTATTTTTATTATTTTATTATTTCCCTTCTACGTGACTTTATTATGTTTTATTTTTATTATTTTATTATTTCCCTTCTACGTGACTTTACAGAAATAACCAAGAAGATGAATCCCTGCAGTCACGAAAGCTTTAAATCGAAATTTATATTTGATATTAAACGTTATTGTTCGCACTTATTTTTAATTCGTTGCTATATTGTTTCGGCTTCCCGGTCGGAGAGGCGCGATTTCAAATTTCGATGAGGTGGTCAATTCGCTTATCATCTATCTGGGGTAGTTAAAATCAGTACTATTTTGGACAGAGGTCCATTCTGGTTGTCCTCCGAAATGTACCGGCCCCCTGCCATAGGAATCTATAAAATTGCTCTCCCATCGCTTGAGTGTTTCCCACGGAAATGTGTTCCATCCCACGCTTACCACCGCATAGAAACACTCTGTCTGCGACATTCGCAGTAAGCAGTGCACCACCCGGAGGCAGAGAACGGCTCCGAGTTGACGACGTTACGAAACTAAATCTTAAGTTCCCTTTTCGGGGGATTTCAAAAAAAAAAATTGACTCCAGGGGGCTTCATTTCTCACTGAATATGTTTCGAGTCGTTGGTAGACTGAAATGTGTGGCACACGAAGAGGAGAAAGAGTCACAGCGGCGTCTAGGCTGGATGTGGTGCGTCGGTGGCGGAAATGTAGGCACGCTTCCGCGGCCATTTATATATATAATAAGTATAACCCGTAAAAACAAAGTTTTTCACTATAAATCCTTTATATGCGTGGCGGCTAGAGTCCTCTCGTCCTCTGGCTTGAGATGGCTGCCACCTATGGGTCAGATGATTGCATTGCACCATTAAGCAATTGGTAATTAAAAATAATATTTTTGTCCTAAAAAGTGTAAAATTTGTCACGCACAACGAGTTTGTGTGGAAAATGTCAGCTCGATTGGATCACGGGAAGTGGGTTAAAAAACGACCGAAAGATTTGCACGGTCCTAAGCAAGCAAGCGAACTTAATATAAAGGATTTAAAAAGGGAAATGTGTCAATATGTGTGTGTCTGTTCGAAGTGTTTAGCATACTTCCCAACATGCAACAAACTTGCTTCAAATAGTCAAAAAGTCTCCACTTGTTCGCCATCATTGTCCACGCGTGCCTGGAATCTTCTCCAGGCGGTCAACAGAGCCCGGAGGCACGACACTTCTTGTGTTTATTGTTGCAAATCCTCAGAAGTGTTAACATATTTTTGAAGCACCCTGTATCATTGCAGCATTGTTTATATGGAGGGACATTTATAGGAAGGAGGCACAATCGCCTGCTTATTTATTATATTTTAAGTCCTTTGGACATGACTGACCTGTCCGTCCCTCCCTCCAGCCAGACAGCCAGCCAGTAAAACTTGTTCTAAGCACGTGCGACATTACCTACCTTGCAAAGAGTGTTCATTGTGAGTCCACTTGAGTTGATTGTGCCCTGTTCGGTCTCTCTCTCTCTCTCTGTCTGTCTCTCTGTCTGTGTCTGTCTCTCTCTGTGTCTCTGTGTCTCTGTCTCTCTGTCTGTCTGTCTCTCTGTCTGTCTGTCTTTCTCTGTCTCTCTCTCTCTGTCTCTCTGTCTCTCTCTCTCTCTCTGCCTCTCTGTCTCTCTCTCTCTGCCTCTCTGTCTGTCTCTCTGTCTCTCTGTCTCTCTGTCTGTCTGTCTGTCTCTCTGTCTCTCTATCTCTCTGTCTGTCTCTCTGTCTGTCTCTCTGTCTGTCTGTCTCTCTGTCTGTCTCTCTGTCTGTCTGTCTCCCTGTCTATCTGTCTTTCTGTCTGTCTCCCTGTCTCTCTGTGTCTCTGTCTCTCTCTCTGTCTGTCTCTCTCTGTCTGTCTCTCTGTCTCTCTGTCTCTCTCTCTCTCTGTCTCTGTCTCTCTGTCTCTCTCTGTCTGTCTCCCTGTCTCTCTGTTTCTCTGTCTCTCTGTCTCTGTGTCTCTGTCTCTGCACGCGCCAGAGAGCTGGATCGAGCGGTGTCTGAGCGAGAGCGAGGGCAAGGGGAGGTACCCCCCCGAGCACAGCCCCCTCGGGTCCCTCTCCAACGAGGAGGAGCGTGAGTGCGCGCACAAACAACAACAACAACAAACAAACAACCGCCACTAAGTGGCGTTGACGCCACCGCGGCTCTTGTGCCAGGCTATGTGCACTTTAAGACCACGTGAAGTGTCCAACGCCCGCCGGCAGGAGGAGGTCACGGGGCAGACCCAGCAGGTGCCACGGGTCGACTGACTGAGATGACTGGCCCCATGCACCACCTGTGCCCCCCTACTGCGCCAACTTCACCACAGGTCACATACGTACAGACACACGAACGACACGCAATGCAAAACACGTGAGCGGGTTGGAACTCGGGCGACTGGGTTTGTAGAAACATCGCGCAAAACCACAGCGCCACCGCTCCCCTTGAAGTACAAACAAAGATAAAGACGTGTCTGAATGTGCCTACGTCTGAGTGGACATTCGGTAGGAGGCCCAGGACTGGTGTCAGATATTCACCTCCTTCACATAAAGACAAAGATCCCCCGTATAGCCTGGGCAGACTGCTGAGGCAAGTGCTGTAAGCGAGCACCTCCGAAGGTCGGCACGGTGTAAGTGTCCAGGAGCACGCGCGGCCGCCTTTGTCTCCCCAGGTACTAATTTTAGGCTGAGTCAACCTAGGGAAGGCCCCGTTCAGATAATCGTCACTGGTATTGACCGTGAGCGGGAATCGAACCGGGTCGCCGGGTTCGTCACGCAGCGCGCTAACCACTACACCACCGCTCCCCATATACACACGAACGTACACACGCACTCAGTAACACACACACGAACTCAGTAACACACGCACATGAACTCACTAACACACACACTAATCACTAACACACACACACTAACTCACTAACACACACACTCACTAACACACACTAATCACTAAAACACACACACACATTCACTAAAAACACACACACACGCACTCAGTAACACACACACACGCGAACTCAGTAACACACACTCACTAACACACAGTAACACACACACAGTAACACACACACACTAACTCACTAACACACACACACGAACTCGCTAACACACACACACACGAACTCAATAACACACACACACAGTAACACACACACATGAACTCACTAACACACACACACACTCACTAACACACACACAGTAACACACACACAGTAACACACACACACACGAACTCACTAACACACACAGTAACACACACACAAACTCACTAACACACACACAGTAACACACACACACACGTGAACTCACTAACACACACACGCAAACGCCACCCACAAAGTCGCTCACACGCACGCCACCCAGGCCACCACACACAGAGATTAGCGCCTGAGCACCCTCACTCAGTGTGACTGTGGACCTCTACGCTGATTCGTGTGTGTGTGTCTTTGTGTTTGTCTATGTATACTTATGTGTGTCTATGCACAGGCACAACTTTGTGTCTGGCTGTCTCTCTCTCTCTCTGTGTCTGTGTGTCTAGCAGTCTGTCTCTGTGTTGGTGTGTCTTTGTGGGTCTGCATGCCTCCATCTCTCCATGTCTATCCACATCTCTGTCGGTGAGTGTGTGTCCCTCTCTGTTGTTGTTGCCTGTGTCTTTGTGTGTGACCCTGTCTCTCCGTGTTTTGCCTCGTCCTCTACGTGTGTTCGTCTCTCTCTCTCTCGACGTCCCCTTTTTTAAATGTTGATGACCATCTCCATGATGACTGCGCGCGTGTCACAATCTCCCCCCCCCCCGTCTTTGTCTCGCCATCGTCTCTCAGATGACGAGAAAGATAACAGCCGTGCCTCCAAGCCGCACTCCACTCCCGCTACCCTGCAGTGGTGAGTAACTCCGAATTTAAATAAAAACCCCCACAAATACTAAGCGGGATGGGAAAAGAATAGGGACAATAGAGATCACAAATGGTGACATCGCCCCCCCCCTCCCACCGCGAATTCGGATCGATTCATCGCATCGAGAAGGCGCGGCGACTCTGTTTGCTTGGGCCATGCCGAAGAGGCCGTCCTGAAGCGTTGCTGACCACAAGTCCACTCAGTTTCGATTTAAAGCTTTCGTGACTGCAGGGATTCATAGTCTTGGTTCGTTCGGTAAAGTCACGTAAAAGGGAAATGATAAAATAATAAAAAATAAAACATAATAAAATAAAATTCTCACGACGTTTCGGCCACAACGCAAGCAGCCGTCCTCAGGTGAAGAAACAGAGCTGCCATTGGGGACGCTGTCTTTCCGACAGCTCTGTTTATTCACCTGAGGACGGCTGCTTGTGTTGTGGCCGAAACGTCGTGAGAATTTTATTATGTTTTATTTTTTATAATTTTATTATTTCCCTTCGACGTGACTTTACCGAAAGAACCAAGAATATGAAGTCCACTCAGCTCCACATGCGCCCGAACCGCATCAGCTCCATCTCTTCTCACAGCCCGTGCCGCGCCTGTTCATCCCCCTCGTGTCAGGCCATGCGGTGGCTGGCCCAGCCAACGCAGCCCACACTACGAAGATAAATGCAAAGACCCCCCTCCCAACGCCGTATCGCCTTAACGGACTGTCGGGGCAAGTGCTGTTAGCGAGCGCTCCGCAGGAAGAAAAAAACACAAAGTAACCGGCGAACCCAGGTGCGTAGAAAGAGGCAAAGCGATTGGCCCTGTTCAGAAGAATGTCAATTGATGGGATGGGTATCGGCAGCGGGCAGGAGTGGTCACTGTGGGCGACTTGGGAATGGACGCGGGCGTGCGGATGAGCAGTAGGGGGGGGGGGGGGGGGAGCTCGGTGACGAGTCGGTAGGAAGAGCTGAGAAAGTCGGGCTGTAGAAGAGAGAGAGAGACGGGGGGGGGTGAGGAATCATTGAACGGGTCCGGATTTCCCTCTGTCTCGTCTCGCCCCCCTCCCGCAGCAGCAGCAGCAGACGAGATCGCACCTCGCCATCAAATTAGCGCCTCTCGCCAGCCGACCCGACTTCCGAAGGGGAGATCGATGCATGGTGGCTGGCAGGTGGCTGGCCTCAAGGAGTTAAGAGGACCCAGACGGGAGTAAGGGGAGTAGGAGGAGGATGGTGGAGGGAGGACGGAGGGAGATGGAGCCACTTGGCCTATTGCGAAGAGGCGATTGTTTTGCCGAGGTCTCTCATTAGTCGCGGCGGGGTGAATGTTGAGGACTCTCAGAGCCACAGCGGCGTTTTAGTGTCAGGAATGAAGCCCCCCCCTCACCACCACCACCAGGCACCCCACCCCAACTCCGACGGCGGCGGCGTTGTGGTGTTGTCCCCTGGAAGCACGTGCCGCTCGTGGCCGCTTCGCCAAAACCCAAAACCGCTCCCTCCCCTCCCCCCCACCTCGCACAGGTCTCATATATCTCATTCTAGATTTGAAGCTTTCGTGACTGCAAGGATTCATACTCTTAGTTCTTTCGGTAAAGTCACGTAGGTAAAAAATTAAATTAAAATTAATAAAAAATAAAAAATATAAAAAATAAAAATCACGACGTTTCGGAGGCAAGACAAGCTTCCGTCTTCAGGTGAAACTGTCACTTGATACAGATATTTTGCTGTGACAGTTTCACCTGAAGACGGAAGCTTGTGTTGCCTCCGAAACGTCGTGATGTTTTAAAAATATATATTTTTTAATAATTTTAATTTCATTTTTTACCTACGTGACTTTACCGAAAGAACTAAGAGTACTCATATCTCTCGTCTGTGTGTGCGCTTTGTCGCTCGCTCGGTTTAAAAAACAAAAAAATATCCCTGGTGATGAGGTTTGTCCTGGTTTTTTTTTGGTAGGGCAGGCCATTGTTGTCGTTGTTGTTTGTTTGTTGTTGTTGTTTAGGGTAGGGGTAATGATGGTCGAGTAATGTGTCGGGTGTTGGCGGTCGTGGGGAGCGGTAGTGTAGCGGTCAGCGCTGCGCTGCGCTACAAATCCCGAATCCGGCGACCCGAGTTCGATTCCCGCTCCCGGCCAACACCAACGATGATTATCTGAACCGGTCATGGGGTCTCTCCGAGGTCGGCAGCCCCACTGGGGAGACAAAGGAGGTCGGGCGTGGTGTTGGCCACCCACCCCCTCGTGTGCCGTTTCGGCCTTCATAGGTGCTACTCGCTGGCAGCACTTGCCCCTACAGTCTGCACACGAGGGGGTGGGTTTGGCGGTGGTGGACCGTAGTGGTGGTGGCGGTGGTGTAGTGAAAGTGAATCGCAATGTGCAACTAGCCTGGAACAAGCGCCCCAATTCGTGGCAAGAGTGCCCACATGGTACACGAGGAGGTGGGGGGGTAGCCAACATTACACCTGGCCGGCTTTCACTCCGCAGTCCCGATGTTTACTACACACTGCACCAGGCACTCATTTGAGGCCGAGTCGACCTCGAGGAGGGGCCAAGACCGGTTAATATAATCGTCAGCGGTGTTGGCCATGAGCGGGGATCGAATTGCGGGTGGCCGGATTCGTAGCGCAGTGTCGCGCTAACCACGACACTACCGCTCCCCACATACAAGGACACCCCGTATGGCCTCAACAGACTGCTGTTGGGCAAGTGCTGTTAGCGAGCAGCACCTATGAAGGCCGTCACGGCACACAACGGGATGAGTGGCCAATGCCACGCTCGGCCGTCTTTGTCTCCCCAGTGGCGATGTTTACACACCGCATCAGGTACACATTTGAGGCTGAGTCGACCTAGGGGAGGCCCAGGAATCGAACTTGGGACGCCGCGATAACGCTACCGCTCCCCACACCACGCACAAAGACAAAGATCCCCCGTATAGCCTCAACAGACCGTTGGGGCAAGTGCTGTTTGCGAGCAGCACCTGTGAAGGCCGGAACAGCACACGAGAGGGAGCACGGCTTGCCAACACCACGCACACAGACACACACGCACACAGACAGACACACACGCACACAGACACACACACAGACAGACACACACACAGACACACACGCACGCACACAGACACACACGCACACAGACAGACACACACGCACACAGACACACACACACACACAGACAGACACACACGCACACAGACACACACGCACACAGACAGACACACACACAGACAGACACACACACACGTCGAGACGGAGACACGCGCACACACACAATGACGTGGCGTGAATGAATGGGTGGCTGTTGATGAGGACCGGTGGCCGCCTGCATCGTTCGCATAGCTTTCTGCGCTCCTCTTCCACCGCGCAGATGACGAACGCGCCGCCCCCCCCCCACCCACCCCCCTGCGCCTCGTCCCCTTCCTTCGTCGCCCTTTTGTCGTGAGCACGTAACGAGCTTAATTGGAGGATGCCAATTAAATGAGGGTGGCGGGCTCTTTATTTCTTAACCCCCCTCCAACCCAGGGGGGTCACGTGACTCACCCAGGGCGCACCCCCCGACTCGGGCGAAGCTCGCATCGCACGGCGGCTGCGTTCATAGGTGCCCGCCGAGAGCACCTGCCCCAACAGTCTGCCAAGAGGCTATACGGGGCATCATTGTCTTTATATATGTACGTGTGTGTATCTGTGTGGGAGATGGCACAGTAGGGGGGTAACAAGCTGGTGGTGCATCTACCGATCATCTCAGTCAGCCAACCCGTGGCACCTGCTGGGTCTGTCCCGTGACCTCCTCCTGCACCTAGTCTGGCACAGTAGCGGGCACCGCTGGTGGTGCATCTACCGGTCATCTCAGTCAGCCAACCCATGGCACCTGCTGGGTCTGTCCCGAGACCTCCTGCACCTAGCCTGGCACAATATGGGGGTACAAGCTGGTGGTGCATCTACCGGTCATCTCAGTCAGCCAACCCGTGGCACCTGCTGGGTCTGTCCCGAGACCTCCTCCTGCACCTAGCCTGGCACAGTAGGGGGTACAGCTGGTGGTGCATCGACCAGTCATCTCAGTCAGCCGACCCACGGCACCTGCTGGGTCTGTCTCGAGACCTACTCCTGCACCTAGCCTGGCACAGTAGCGGGCACAGCTGGTGGTACATCTACCGGTCATCTCAGTCAGCCGACCCACGGCACCTGCTGGGTCTGTCCCGAGACCTCCTCCTGCACCTAGCCTGGCACAATAGGAGGGTACAAGCTGGTAGTGCATCTACCGGTCATCTCAGTCAGCCGACCCACGGCACCTGCAGGGTCTGTCCCGAGACTTCCTGTCAGCAGCGGAGCCTTGGACACTTCACGTCGCCTTAAAGAGCACCTAGCCTGGCACAGGCGCCGCGGTGACGTCACCGTCACTTAATCGCGAATGGCGGCTATTGGATTTGTATTGGGAAGCGATCGTGGTGTGGTGCTTAGCGCAATGCGCACCGCAACCTGCGCGTCCACCTGTGGGTTCGATCGCCGGTCACGGCTAACATCAGTGGCGAGAGCGCTGTGCGTATCTGTAGCGTGCGCGGTAGGTGAGTGCCCCGTTACCGGGGAGACAAAGGCGGTGGTGCGTGCCACACTGCCTCCTCGCACGCCATTCGGAGTTGCTCGATATTTATGAATGGTGAAGTATAGTCAAACAACCCCCCCCCCCGCCATGACCGACACGGCATCGGGAGGTATTCATCCAGCAGTGGATTGGCAAAGGGCTGCAAGTTAGACAGGCGCAGCCCTGCAATTTTGTTGCTCAAGACCCCGCTGACGGATGGGCCTCCACGACAGAGGGAGCTCGAGAGAGCGACCGTCTAAGGAGGGTGTTTTGGCCTACTCTTCCACTGCCGGTCAGACGTCTCGGAAGAAATGAGGGTAGCCACATGTTACACCGGCCCCAGGCAAGCCTGCCGATTGACTAACTGGCTCACGAAGAGGGGCTGGCAATTATTTTCCTTTTTGCGTAATTGTTATGAATATTAATCCTGAAGGTTTTTTTGGGTTAGATCGCGTAAGTATGAATGTGCCGTAACCCTCCACCACCCGACACGGGCGGCAAGGTTTGTCACGCAAACAACGCGCGCCAATTAGTGACAGCTTCAGCCCACCAGTGTGTTGCAGAGTGGATTCACTCTGGGAGTTTGAACAGCAGGGAGTAGATTTACTCTCAAACACACCGGTAGTCAGATATCCCTTTTAAATGATATTGGGGTGTTGTTATCGCCACACGTATCGACCGCTGAACTCTCTCCCCACGTACCCTCCTGCAGGGAAATGTTCGTCTCTTTAATTCTCAAAATTGCAATTTTGCCTAAAACATAATATTATTTAGTTGCTGTGCGGTCATTGACGCCAGGGCTAAGACCGTCAAACTCACAGAAAATGAGAATCAGGTTTAATCGCCAAAACGTCTATCTGGTCGCTTTGTAACAATAGGGGTTTCTACGAAGGCATTGTTTGCGACCGGGCTGATACCATCAACTCTCTGCACTTGAGAACCCCGACTCATCACCACGGTTGAGCCGCCGCAGCGAAGATTCGAACCCAGGCTCCCAGCGGCGCCGACTCTGCGTTTCTCTGACCCTGGGGACCCACCTGGCCACTTCAGAGCAAAGGGGGTGTTGTGTGTGTATGTGTGTGTACTTGAGCCCACCCATCGTTCACCCCCCCCCCCCCCACGTCGCTCCCTTCACAACCCCCCACGAATTAATTCTCGTAAGAAGGCTACGCTGTCTGGCCACTCCCCACCACGCCACGTGTTTATCCCTTTACAATTCGCTGCTTGCAATTAGCCAACGGGCATGGCGCAATTAATTGATGTTTCAATTTGCGCATCTCGTGAACATAAGCAAGCATATAGGGGTGGTTTTGATTTAGATGGTTTTTTTCTCTAAACAAAGTTGCTGAGCAAAGGCCCCTGAATGGAAAGCGAACATCAACAAGCGGCCCTACCAACGTGAACACGTGTTTTGTTTTATTTTAATGAACAGGGTTATTATACGAGCTTGGGAAAAGAGAGGAAAGCAGGGAATTACAACGTGGATGTGTTTCTGTGTGGTTGTTTCTGTGTGACGGTGTGATGATGCGTCTGCGTGGTTGCGTGTCTGTGTGCTGGTGTGTTTATGGGGAGCGGTGGTGTAGCGGTTAGCACGCTGCGCTACAAACCTGGCGACCCGAGTTCGATTCCCGCTCACGGCCAACACCGGTGACGATTATCCGAACTGGTCCTGGGACTCCCCTAGGGCGACTCAGCCTTTAATAAGTACTTGGTGCGATGTGTAAACATCATCCAATGGGCAAAGCCGGGCAGGGGTGGTGCTGGTCACCCACCCCCCTGTTCGTGTGCCGTTCCCACCCTCATAGATACTACTCGCAAAACAGCACTTGCCCCAACAGTCTACTGAGGCTACACGGTGCGGTGCTGGTCTTTGTCTTTGTGCTGTGCCAGGCTGGAGGACAACTATGAGATCGCCGAGGGGGTGTGCATCCCGCGCAGCGCGCTCTACATGCACTACCTCGACTTCTGCGAGAAGAACGACACGCAGCCCGTCAACGCCGCCAGTTTCGGCAAGGTGGACACATCAGCGTCGTCGACATCGTCGTTGTAATTGTGGCCGTCGTCGTCATTGTCACCGTCATCGTTGTAATTGTGGCCATCGTCACCGTCATCGTCATCATCGTCGTCATCGTCACCGTCATCGTTGTAATTGTGGCCGTCATCACCATCGTCATCATCGTCGTCGTCGTCGTCATCATCACGGTCATCGTTGTAATTGTGGCCGTCATCATCATCGTCATCGTCGTCGTCATCGTCACCGTCATCGTTGTAATTGTGGCCGTCGTCACCGTCATCGTCATCGTCGTCATCATCACCGTCATCGTTGTAATTGTGGCCGTCATCACAATCATCATCGTCGTCGTCATCATCACGGTCATCGTTGTAATTGTGGCCGTCGTCATCGTCACCGTCATCGTTGTAATTGTGGCCGTCATCACCATCATCATCGTCATCATCGTCGTCATCGTCACCGTCATCGTTGTAATTGTGGCCGTCATCACCATCATCATCGTCGTCGTCATCATCACGGTCATCGTTGTAATTGTGGCCGTCGTCATCGTCACAACGTCAGCGGTTGTAATTGTGCCCGTCAATCGTCCATCATCGTCGTCATCATCCACCGTCATCGTTGTAATCTGTGGCCGTCATCACCATCATCATCGTCGTCTGGGTCATCATCACGTTCATCGGTGTTGTAATTGTGGACGTCTTCATCGTCAAACCGTCATCATTGTAATTGTGGCCGTCATCGACCATCATCATCGCGTCATCATCGTGTCCGTCATCGCACCACCGTCATCGTTGTTAATTGTGGCCCGCTCACCATCATCATCGTCATCATCGTCGTCTATAGTCACCGTCATCGTTGTATTGTGGCCGTCATCCCCCCCCCCCACCATCATCAATGTCGCACGTCGTCACGTTCGTCGTCATCGTCCACCGTCATCGTTGTATTTGTGGCCGTCAATCCCATCATCATCGTCCATCATCGTCATCGTCGTCATCATCGTCAATCGTTGTAATTGTGGCCTGTCAAGCACCATCACTAGTCCTAGTCGTCGTCCATCGGTCAACGTCATCGTTGTAATTGTGGCCGTCACACCATATCATGTCGTCGTTCATCGTCACCGTCATCGTTGTGATTGTGGCCGTCATCACCATCGTCATCGTCGTCGTCATCGTCACCGTCATCGTTGTAATTGTGACCGTCATCACCATCATCATCGTCGTCATCATCACGGTCATCGTTGTAATTGTGGCCGTCATCGTTGTCGTCGTCATCAACGTCATCATCGTTGTCATCAACAATGTTGTCATCATCCTAATCAACCCCGATCTCTTCATTATCCACCAACTCTGATGTTTACATGATCCGCCAAACCTCGACCACTTCCTAATCCACCCATTCTGATGTTTCCCATGATGCACCAAATCTCATCTCTCCATGATCTGCCCACCCCAATCTCTTCACCATCCACCAACTCTCATCTCTCCATGATCTAATTCTATATGTGAAGTTTTCGTGACTGCAAGGATTCATACTCTTTGGTTTTTTCGGTAAAGTCACGTAGGTAAAAAAATTTAAATAAATTAAATCACGACGTTTCGAGCGCAACACAAGCGACCTTCTTCAGGTGGGGACAACTTAGCGAAAGCACAACCGCTTAAGTGTGTCCATGATCTGCCCACCCCAATCTCTTCACCATCCATCAACTCTCATTTCTCTATTATCGGCCAACCCTCAATCCCCTGCTGATTCACAAACTCCGATCCCTGTACGTTCCACGAAAAGAACAAACAAACAAAAACAACCCCACGATCTCTTTGTGCGATCCACCAACCCCGGTCTCAGAGCGCCCGGCTGACCGTGATCACGTTGCGTGTCCCCTTCACTCCGCAGATCATTCGCCAGCAGTTCCCACAGCTCACCACTCGACGGCTGGGCACGCGGGGACAGTCCAAGTGAGTCGTCGCCTCGACTATAACCCCTCGCGTTCTCCTCCTCCTCCTCTTCTCTTACGGCGTGGTCGTCAAGGGGACGTCCATAAATGACGTCACGCACCTGGGGCGGGGGGGGGGTCAGTCATTTGTGACGATGGTTGACGAGGGGGGGGGTTGAGAAATGTGACGTCGCATCAAAATGCGCAACTTTAGATAAATATAGACAACAGCGTTCTACTTAATTAAATAGACGTTTTAATAAATGTTGACTCCTACAACATCAGAGTGCAGCGCCACATTAAATACGCACTACAATAACAATAGTTTAAAGCGATTTGAAGCATGGTTTTTTTTTTGGGGGGGGGGGCAAAGCTTTGTGACGTCATATTTTAGGGGGGGGGGGGTCTGATGTTGTCACGTAAAACAAAACAGTGGCAATTTAGTGACCTGCTTCAGCACACCGGTGTGCCGGAGAGAGTAACTCCGCAACATTTACAATTTGAGAACGTCAAGAAAACCAGCGAAACATCTGCCGACGACTTAAAACCGTGCAGTGTTGTTTGTCCCCTCCATTTCTCACGTTGACACGGGCAGTTGTTTTTGTATTTTTTTTGCACCGACATTAGTTCGCTTCATCGCTGTGCTTGATGTTTATTTATTTCTGGCGACCCGTGTGTCACTCACCCTCGCACGTGAGACTCTGGCATCTCGAGTTCTCACCCTGATTACACAGAATCGACTTGGAACTCAGAAAGCCCCTCCCCTCCCCCAACTAAAATATTTGAATCGGAAAGCTCACACCAGGTAATGATTTTAGGCTGAGTCGACCCAGGGGAGGCCCAGCACCGGGTCAGATAATCGTCACTGGGTTGGCAGGTTCGTAGCGCAGTGTACTAACCGCTACACTACCGCTCCCCACTCACGCACACATTCACACACGGACTCACTCACTCACGCACACTCACTCACACTTACGTGCACGCACACACTCGTGCATTCACGTACACACCCACTCACGCACACACTCACGCACACACACACACGTACACACACGCACTCGCGCACACACACACACGCGCTCATACACACACACGCACACACACACTCACGCACGTACACACTCACGCACACACACGTACACATTCATGCATTCACGTACACACGCACTCACGCACACACACACGCACTCACGCACACACACACGCACTCACACACACACACACGCACTCACGCACACACACACGCACTCACACACACACGCATTCACTCACGCGCACTCACGCACGCACTCACTCACGCGCACACGCACGCACTCACGCACACGCACACACGCACACACACTCACACACACTCACCCACACACGCACTCACGCACACACACTCACTCACGCGCACACTCACGCACTCACGCCGCAGGTACCACTACTACGGGATCGCCGTGAAAGAGTCTTCGGCCTACTACGACGTCATGTACTCGAAGAAGGGCGCCGCGGGGCTGGGCGACACGGCCAAGAAGGAGGCGCCCAAGCAGGCGGTCGCCTACTCGCCGCGCTCCAAGCTCGGCACCCTCCTGCCCGACTTCCCCAGCGTCAAGGAGCTCACGCTGCCGACTGGCATCCCCGCAGATAAGGTGCGCGCGCGCGTTGCACCTGCGCGTGTGCTGCACGTGGTGCACGTGTACGTGTGTGCGCACGCGTGTTGCACGCGTGATGCACGTGTGTGTGTGTGTGCGCGCGCGCGTGTGTGGGTACGCGCGTGTGTGGGTACGCGCGTGTGCACGTGTGTGTGCGCGCGTGTGTGTGCGCGTGCACGTGTGTGTGTGCGCGCGCGTGTGTGTGGGTACGCGCGCGCGCACGCGTGGTGCACGTGTGTGTGTGTGCACGTGTTGCACGTGTGTGTGCGCGCGCGTGTGTGTGGGTACTGCGCACGTGTACACGCGCGTGTGCACGTGTGTGTGGGGAACGCGCGTGCGCACCTGTGTGTCGGTACGCGCGTGTGCATGTGTGTGTGTACACGTGTGTGTGTGTAGCGGTTAGCGCGCAGCACTACGAAGCCGGCGACCCGAGTTCGATTCCCGCTCACGGCCAACACCAGTAGACGATTATCTGAACCGGTCCCGGGCTTCCCATATGTCGGCTGAACCTGAAATGAGTACCTGGTTCGGTGTGTGAACATCACCGGCCCCTCGTGTACCGTGCCGGCCTTCATGGGTGTTTGTTAACAGCAATCGCCACAACAGTCTGTCCAGGACATGCGGGGGAGCTTTGTCTTTGTGCGTGTGGGAGTCTGGATCAATGTTGCATCGCGGGAGGGTTGGGGAGTTGAATGAGCGAGCGGGTGAGTGGATTGGAGGAGCAGCAGTCGCAGTAACAGCATCAGCAGTAGCAGCATCAGTAGGAGCTGTTGCAGCATCAGAAGCAGCTGTTGCAGTAGCAGCATCAGTAGCAGCTGTTGCAGTAGCAGCATCAGTAGCAGCTGTTGCAGTAGCAGCATCATTAGCAGCTGTAGCAGGATGCGTGCGTAAGCACCGAGCCGGGCGCCCAATGATCCGTGTGGGGCATCCCGTCCCCGCGTCGGGCAGGTGTCCACCTTCATCATGATGTACCGCACGCACTGCCAGAGGATACTCGACACGGTGATCCGGGCCAACTTCGACGAGGTGAGAGCACGGACTCTTCCTCATTTCCGTCGTCTCCTCCACGATCCGCCTTCCAACGTCTGCCCCGGCCTTCTTGCGCGCCGCGGTGTGCGCGCGATTCCTCCGGCCGTGGCGCTGCGGCTGCTGCTGAGCGGGGCCTTCACTCCTCGCGACTCTTCTTGTTCGGATCACAACCGGCCGGCCTCGTGGACCTCTCACCGTCCCATCGTGCGCGGATGATGATTCGTGGCTGATGATGATGACGACGACGAGAATGCTGGTGGATTGATGGTGGTGGATTGATGGTGGTGGATTGATGGTGGTGGATTGATGGTGGTGGATTAATGATGATGTTGACGATGATGATGATGGCAGGTTGATGAAGATAATAGTGGTTGAATTGTAACAGTTGACGGCGGATTGATGACAGATTGATGACGGTGGTTTGATGATCGTGGATTAATGATCGTGGATTGATGACGACGACGATGGCAGTACGATGATGGAGTGAAGACGGCCTTCACGCAGCAGTGGCCAAGATCGCGCCAACGACGACGACGAGAATGACGCCGACGAAGAGCCACGACCTTCCCCCTGACGGCGATGACCTCGCGTGACCCCGCTGCCCTGCCCCCCCCCCCCAGGTGCAGAGCTTCCTGCTGCACTTCTGGCAGGGCATGCCCCCCCACATGCTGCCCGTGCTCGGCTCCCCGGCCGTGGCAAACATCGTGGGGGTGTGCGACTCGATCCTCTACAAGGCCATCTCGGGCGTGCTCATGCCCACTGTGCTCCAAGCTCTTCCAGACAGGTAGGGGGGCGGTGGGGGGAGCAGTGGAGGTGAAAGGGAGGGAGTTGATTGGCGGGGGGGGGGGGGTGTACCACAAAAGAAAGCATCATGGGGGGAATGATTGAAGTGGAAAGTCGCGTGTCTCCTCGTGCGCCGTGCCGGCCTTCGTCGGTGCTACTCGCTAACGGCACTTGCCCCCAAACGCTCTTGTTCAAGGCTAACACGGGGGACCTTTGTTTTCGTATGCGCGTGTGCGTGTGTATGTGTGTGTGTACGTATGTGTGTGTGTACGTGTGTGTGTGTACGTGTGTGTGTGTACGTGTGTGTGTGTACGTGTGTGCGCGTGTGTGTGTACGCGTGGGTGTACGTGTGTGTGTACGTGTGTGTGCGCGTGTGTGTGTGTGTGTACGCGTGTGTGTGTGTGTACGTGTGTGTGTGTACGTGTGTGTGTGTATGTGTGTGTGCGCGTGTGTGTGTGTGTACGTGTGTGTGTGTATGTGTGTGTACGTGTGTGTGTGTGTGTGTACGCGTGTGTGTGTGTGTACGCGTGTGTGTGTATGTGTGTGTACGTGTGTGTGCGCGTGTGTGTGTGTGTACGTGTGTGTGTGTGTGTACGTGTGTGTACGCGTGTGTGTACGCGTGGGTGTACGTGTGTGTGTACGTGTGTGTGTGTGTACGTGTGTGTACGCGTGTGTGTGCGCGTGTGTGTGTGTGTGTACGTGTGCGTGTGTACGTGTGTGTGTACGTGTGTGTACGTGTGTGTGCGCGTGTGTGTGTGTGTGTACGCGTGTGTGTGTGTGTGTACGTGTGTGTGTGTGTGTACGTGTGTGTGTGTATGTGTGTGTGCGCGTGTGTGTGTGTGTACGTGTGTGTGTGTATGTGTGTGTACGTGTGTGTGTGTATGTGTGTGTGCGCGTGTGTGTGTACGTGTGTGTGTGTGTACGCGTGTGTGTGTGTGTACGCGTGTGTGTGTATGTGTGTGTACGTGTGTGTGCGCGTGTGTGTGTGTGTACGTGTGTGTATGTGTGTGTACGTGTGTGTGTGTATGTGTGTGTGCGCGTGTGTGTGTGTACGCGTGTGTGTGCGCGTGTGCGCGTGTGTGTGTATGTGTGTGTACGTGTGAATGCACGCGCGTGCGTGTGCCCAGTCTCACCCAGGTGATCCGAAAGTTCGCGAAGCAGCTGGACGAGTGGCTCCGCGTGGCGCTGGACGACCTGCCGGAGAACCTGTGCGTCGTCAAGTTCGAACGTGCGTCCGACTCGGGAGCGGCGGCCACGATGACGATGATGACGATGATTATGACGACGATGACAGTGATGACGACGACGATGATAACAACGATGACGATTATGACGACACTGATAGTGACGATGACAATAACGACAACGATGATAATGACGGCGATGACGACGACGATGATAATAACAACGATGACAATGATGACGACGACGATGATGATGACGACGATAATGATAACAATGATGACGACGACGATGATTATGACGACGATGATAATAACGATGACAATAACGACGATGATGACGACGATGATAATGATGACGACGACGATGGGGATTCTTGCGTGGCGTAGCGGGGAACGGGAAGGTGCCGAGGTTCGGGTGATCGAGGCAGGCGGTGCGCGCCACTGCTGGACCTAAAGGGACCTTGAGGCCTTCCCGTCCGATGCCATCGGCGGTGTCGGCCGCGATGGCCTCTGCACTGCGGTGACACAATAAATAATGGGCGCACGATACGTCTCCTCCGCGTGCCTGTCTGGCCCTCCTCATGAACGATACAAGTTTGTATCTATATTTTTTTTACATCCCGTCAGTCACACGGACTTTCTGGAAATGTACAAATGTAACATTTCACCAGAGTTAGTTTGACACAAGCACACTCTGCATCCGGTGTGCCATCAGCAGAGTTCATGTGTGGCGGTCGCGTAGCGGCTCGCGCACTGCACTACGAACCCAGCGGCCCGAGTTCGATGCCTGCTTATGGCCAACACCCAGTGACGATTATCTGAACCAGTCCTGGGCCTCGCTTAGGTCGACTCAGCCTCACATGAGTACCTGGTGCGGTGTGTAAACATCGCCATTAGGGAGACAAAGGCGGCCGGGCGTGGTGCTGTCCACCCACCCCCTCGTGTGCAGTGCTCGCTAACAGCACTTCAGAATCTCAATATTACTGGTAGGAACCTCTTGGTTACACCAGCCCACAGGGGATTATTGTGTCCGTCCGTCGTGCATCCAAAAATTGGAGGGGTGGGGCTGGGTGGAGAGGGGAGGGTGGGGAGGGGCTGGGTGGGGAGGGGTTGGGTGGGGAGGGGAGGGTGGGGAGGGGCTGGGTGGGGAGGGTGGGGCTGGGTGGGGGGTGGGAGCGGAGGGGCTGGGTGGGGAGGGGCTGGTCACCCCGTGGTGCCCTTATAAAACTCAACATTTAACCTACTCACGCCGGCTTGTGCCCGCCCTCACAGTCGGGCATATTTGCGGAATACACCACGCCGCCGTTGACCCCGGCCATTGACCGAGCAACCCAACGTTCCTACCAGCTCCCTCCGCAGGAATGTGTTTATTTACGCTGGAGGAATCCGATGAGCCACAAAGCTATTTTTCACTTGCCCCAAAAGTCTATTGAAGGCTATACTGGGGGGGTGGGGAGTGGGTCTTTGTCCGTGTCTAACGTGTGGCCCCACAGGTAGCCGAGGGTCCAATTCAGGCACCTCAATCAGGGGGATGTACTCCGCGCTCCGGGGCTCCAATGTGTCACTCCGTTCCTCCGCCGTCACGCGCGCCGCGCCAGTTGTCTCCCCGCGTGGCGCCGTGAAGCCGAGAGGAGCCTCACCCTGGATGTGAACCCTTTCCCTTGCAGTGGCCCGGAGGTTTTCTCAGATCCTGCGGAGGCAGACTTCTCTCAACCACCTGTGCCAGGTGGGTCAGGTGACAGGTGTGTGTTTACCTGGCTGCTGAGTTCACATGTACTAACGAAATCAAACTATGTATGTTTTTTTTTTATTTTAACCAGGTAAGGCCCCATTGAGCTGTATAGGTCTTTTTTCAGAAGCGATCTGGCCACAAATAATAGCTCAACGAAGTGCCTTGTCATGAGGAAATTCAGAGCAGCCAAGCACTCTGAGTTCTAAATGCGAAGGGAAAAACCGGTGGACCCGGAGAAACATCCACACGACCACGTGGAGAGAGACTCGAAACACTACAAATATACAGCAGCAGGCGTCAGGGTCGGGATCCAACCCACCTCCTCCTGCATACCAGGCGAGGTAGTTAGCATTTCAAAGCCACCGTGATGATGAGATAGAGAGAGACGCAAACTACAAATGTACAGCAGGCATCATGATCAGGATCGAACCGGCAAAACTCCTGTATACCAGGCGAGGCAGTGAACATCTCCGAGCCACCTCTTATATTCATAAAAACGGTTGACCTTTACCGAGGAAAGCTTCATCGAGTCTCAAGACACTTTCACCGAGGATCCTGAATCGGGTTAGTTCGCCCCTTCCGTGAACGTGCGTTTGATTGGCATCCTTGTGGGAGGAAGCCGGAGAAAACTCCCCAAGCATCGACCTGGGCCCACTCAGCACCCCCATCTCCTTGACCTCACCCCCGCAGCGCCACGCCTACAGCACCTGGCAAGCCCTAAGCAGGCTCAGCCCCCCGCTTAGCTTGAGAGAACCAATGAGATTAAATGTTGATTTGAAAGTTTCGTGACCGCAGAAATCCATACTCTTTAGTTCTTACGGTAAAGTCACGCAGGTAGAAAATAAAATAAATCACGACGTTTCGGTCGCAACACACAAGCGTCCGTCGTCAGGTTCCTGTCCGTTACAACACGGAACCCGCACCCCGATATAACGTGGAACGCCCGGTGGCTAGGACTACTTGCTTGAGCTGCACAGCTGAGCGATACGGTACGCGGAATAAGGTAACGCGGCTGCGTACCCCCAGTAACTGGTCCCGCCGTCTCACCGTGCGCAGTGTGCGTAGTCCATCGTCTCTCGCCACACTTGATCGTCATGACATTATTTTAATTGTTTTCACTTTACACGTTTATCGCTTGACGCGTCACTTTTCAGGAACGCATCTACCGCGTTAAACGAGGACTTTGCGTGTAAACGTATAAATGTGTGTGCCAACAACAGTGACAATTACTTAAGCCGGTTCTGGGCCTCCCCTAGGTCGACTCGGCCTCAATTGTGCACATATTGCAATGTGTAAAAACATCGCAACGAGGGAGACAAAGGCGGCCGGGCTTGACGACGGCCATCCCAAACCCCTCTTGTGCCATTCCGGCCTTCATAGGTGCTCGCTAACAGCACTTGGCCCAATAGTCTGTTAAGGCTACACGGGTGGTCTTTGTGTGTGTGGCAGCTAGAGCACGCGCCAACAATTGCCCAAGCTCTGTAGCCCTATCATTATCGGGAACGTTATGGATACAGGGTGCTTCAAAACAAATGTTCACACTTCTGAGAATTTGCAACAATAAACACAAAAAGTGTCGTGCCTCCAAGCTCTGGAGACCACCTGGAAAAGATTCCAGGCCACGTGTTGACAATGATGGTGAACAAGTGGTGACTTTTTGACTTTGTGAAGCTATTAACTTACATTTGTTATCATGTTACAGTTATTTTCCATCAAAAAACGATAGTCGCGTGTAAGTGTTAAACATTGTTGTAAAGCTCCCTGTATGTACACGTGCGTTTGCAAAGTGTTTTTAATAGTAATTTGGCCAAGATTGTTGCGTGCCCCTAAACCACGCAAATTAAACTGCGAATCATATCATTGGGGATCCCTAGCATTATACATTTTAAAGATTACTGTGTAACAAAAAAACATTTATTTATTTTCCTGGGTAGTAAGTGTTATTTGCCAATTGCTTATGCCCCAAAAGTACAGAAAATGGCTATTATTCCCCACAAACTTTGCTTTTGTGACCACGACAGTGATATTTTGAAATGTACCTATTGTCAATGAGAAAACGTGGTGTGCATTTGTGTCATTCCTTCACGTAAAGTCCTGGTCACAAAAGCAAAGTTTGTGGGGAACAATACCCATTTCTGTACTTTTGCGGCATTAGCAATTATGAAATAGCACTTACTACCCAGGAACAAAAATCGTGTTACATAGTGAATCATTATTAGAATATCGGCCGTGCATTTCCCCCTCCCCCGGGGAAGCTGCTTGACGCACGCTCTTAATCGGGGCGGGGGGGGGCAGGGGGGGGCAGGGGGGGCAGGGGGGGTAGGGGGGGTAGGGGGGGCAGGGGGGGACATCGCACGCGTCCCACCGCAGCTAAAATAGTTCCCGATGGCGAAAGTCGTCCTTCGATGAGCGTCGTGCGGCACAGAGGCGCCACCTTCAAACGAAAATTCACCCTAGATTTGAAGCTTTCGTGACTGCAAGGATTCATATTCTTAGGTTTTTTCGGTAAAGTCACGTAGGTAAAAAATTATAATTAATAAAAGTAAAATAAAAAATGAAAGTAAAATCACGACGTTTCGGAGGCAACACAAACTTCCGTCTTCAGGTGGAACCGTCACAGCACGATTGCTGTATCAAGTAAGTTCCGCCTGAAGACGGAAGCTTGTGTTGCCTCCGAAACGTCGTGATTTTTATTTTACTTTTATTTCTTATTTTACTTTTATTAATTTAATTTTTTACCTACGTGACTTTACCGAAAAAAACCTAAGAACATGAAAATACACCCCCCCCAAACCCAACCCCGACGAACTGATTACAAATCGCTACCCCCCTCCCCCCTCTCCACCACCTCCACGTGTTCGACTCCCGTCCCTTCCAGGCGTCGCGCACGGTCATCCACAGCGCCGACATCGCCTCGCAGATGCTGGAGGACTGGCGCAGCGTGGACCTGGGCAGCATCAGCAAGCAGACGCTCTACACCGTCGACGAGTGGCGAGAGGAGCACCGCGCACTCACCGAGACGCGTCAGTGGCACCCCCCCCCCCGCCCGTCCGTCTGGTCTCATCTCTCGCTTGTATTTGATTGTGTGTGTGTCTAGAAGATTATGTGTGTATCTACAAAGTTGTGTGTGTCTATAATGTTGTGTGTATCTAGCACGTTGTGTGTGTGTCTAGAAGATGCTGTGTGTATCTAGCACGTTGTGTGTGTATTTAGAAGGTTTTGTGTGTATCTAGAAGATTCTGTGTGTATCTACAAAGTTGTGTGTGTTTATAATGTTGTGTGTGTCTAGAATATTGTGTGTGTATCTACAACGTGTTGTGTGTGTGTATCTAGAAGATTATGTGTGTATCTACAAAGTTGTGTGTGTATCTAGCACGTTGTGTGTGTGTCTAGCACGTTGTGTGTCTAGAAGATGCTGTGTGTATCTAGCACGTTGTGTGTGTATCTAGACGATTCTGTGTGTATCTAGAAGATTCTGTGTGTATCTACAAAGTTGTGTGTGTCTATAATGTTGTGTGTGTCTAGAAGGTTGTGTGTGTATCTAGCACGTTGTGTGTGTATCTCGAAGGTTGTCTGTGTATCTAGAACGTTTGTTAAATTACAAGATACACTCGACAAAAAAAGCCTCTCTCGCCGTGCGCACGCGCCCCCCCCCTCCACCCCCCTCCACCCTCCCCGCCACCCCACCCACCGCCTGTCGCCTGACGAAGCTGGTTGTAATTACTGGCGAAACGTCGTACTCCAATTGTCTAACGTTGTGTGTTTTACTCTCCAACATATCCGGTGTTCTGTACTCGTAACGAATTGCCACGTTTTGTTGACGTGACAAACATTACTAATGGTCTGTGTCGGGTGGTGGCGGGTTTCACGACGCATTTATATATTTACGCAATCTAACCCAACAAAAAATGTAACCCGTAAAAACAAAGTTTTTCACTATAAATCCTTTATATGCGTGGCGGCTAGAGTCCTCTCGTCCTCTGGCTTGAGATGGCTGCCACCTATGGGTCAGATAATTGTCTGGCAGCATTAAGCAATTGGTAATTAAATATTTAAATTGTTTTCCCTAAACAGTGTAAAATTTTGGAAAAAAATTTTCACGAAAATTTATTGTCACGCACAACGAGTCTGTGTGCAAAATGTCAGCTCGATTGGATCACGGAAAGTGGGTTAAAAAACGACCGAAAGATTTGCACGGTCGTAAGCAAGCAAGCAAGCACGCAAGCACGCAAGCAAGCAAGCGAACTTAATATAAAGGATTTAATAAAAACTCTATTATGGACGGAGGAGAGACATCGCGGCGATTCGCACCGCTTGCGCCCGACGTGGTTGTCTGCCGGCTTGCCCACCTGAATGTGAAGTCGCGGTTATCGCTCTCCACCTACAATCGGCAGCAGCCGTACGGCAGAAGAAAGGCGCTCGCTCGCAGTACTCGCCCCAAACAACTTGAGAGGCCTTCACGTGCTGTTTGTGTTTAGTTGTCCTTCCCCCGCATCTACGATTAGCACGGTTGGCTACGTACGGTGCGAAATAAGTTCTACATACGTGCATCTGTGTGCGTGTGTGACAGATGTCGCATTGCACTCACGCCCGCTCCTTCCCTGCCTCATCCACCAACTCCCCTCTCCCCTCTCCCACCCGCACCTTCTTTTCCACTCCGTTTGCTCCGACTGCCGAGGAAAGCGAGCGCGAGAGAGAGAGAGCGAGAATCTGCTGATGAACCTCGGGAGGTCACTGAGAGGCACGGGGTTCCGGCTACGATAATTATTCCGGCACATCAAGGGGTCAAGGGTCGCCCGCAGTGGTCTATATGCAAATCCGGAGTAACCTTCCCGATGGTGTGGGTGCCCAGAAACCCCCCCTGCGATTAACACCACAACCACCACCACCACAACCACCACCACTACTTACCCCTCCCTCCCGACTCCACCTGTCTGCACCGTACCCTTGAATTCCTGAGTCGAAACAGAATCAACAGGCATCCACCGAACCACTCACTGACCTACCCACCCACCCACTCACTAACCTACCCACTCACCTACATATCCACCCACCAACTCCTTCACCTATCCACCCACCCACTCGCTAACCTACCCACTGACTCACCTACCCACCTACTGTATCCCCCATTCACTTGGCCACTTGTACACTCATTCACACACCTATCCAATCACTCATCCACTTATCCACCCACTAACTTACACACTCACCCATCCACCTACCCACCCACTCTGTCTCTTATACGCTCACTCACCCCAACCACTCACTCACCCCACCCATTCCTTTACCCACCCACCCCAGTCAACACCCACTCACCCATTCAGCTCTCCACCCTCCCAGCCCAAGCGGCTACCCCCTCCCAGGCACCATCAATAACCTCCGGACCTCCTGCCCGCCTCTAATTTCATTTAATGCTTGACATTTCGCGGTGATGGGCCCCGGTCAGGTTTCTGCTTTTGTTATAAATCATTAACTTACATTCATCTTCTTATGCACATTAGGGTTATGGGGGGAGGGGAGGGGAGGATTGATTTTTTATTATTAATCAGCCGTGGTCTATCCACTGCTGAATGAGGGCCTCCTCACACCGTCGCCATCTCCATCTCGATACGGTGCATGAGCAGATGTCTCCCCGGCCGTCATTTTATCTGGGGAATTTTCTTCCTTCAGTTGCCGTATCATCATCCCAGTGTCGTCCATCTGCTGCCATCATCATCATCATCCCAGTGTCGTCCAACTGCCGTCATTATCACCGGTTCTGGGCACCCCCGAGGTCGACTCAGCCTCAAATGGGTACCTGTTGTGGTGTGTAAACATAACCGATGCGGAGACAAAGGCGGCCAGGCATTGTGTTAGCCACCCACACCTTTGTGTGCCGTTCCGGCCTTCATAGGTACTCGCTAACAGCACTTGCCCTAACAGTCTTAAAAGCCATATCGGGGTGTGGCTAGGTCGACTCAGCCTTGAATATGCACCAGTTGTGATGTGAAACGCTCAGCGCTGGGGAGACACACGTCGCCCGCATCATACACCGCGTCAGTCGGTGCTACTCGCCAACAATCGCTTTCTCCGACGGTCTATTGAGGCTATCCGGGGGGTGATCTTTGTCGGGGCTTCTCTGTGCGTGCGCAGTCTACCAGGAGTTTGAGCAGCTGCTGGAGGAGCAGTCGCCCATGGAGTCGTACATCGAGTGGCTCGACTCGATGGTGGAGAGATGCGTCGTGAAGGTAGATGCAGCTCGATCCCCTAAACCATAACCCCTGCACCCATCATCATCATCATCCCCCCAAGCTGTTGCCACCATCTTCACGGTCTCGTGACGCGACGTTCCGCATCAAGCACCCTACGCAAGACCTCGTTTCACCGTCGCGGCAAACGCGCTTCCCTCTCCGGGGCCGCGTTCCCTCCTTTTGTCAGCCACTCCTCGTGGCTGCTCTCAGTTGTCGTTCATCGCGGCCGTCGCTGCCCGCGGTTGTTGTTGCTCATTCTCTCTCCCCCCCCCCAGCCCGCGACCAGGAGGCCCGGCACCCTGAAGCAAGTGGCCCGCCAGTTCCTGCTGATGTGGTCGTGTTTCGGCACCCGCATCATTCGCGACATGACGCTCCACAGCGCGCCCAGCTTCGGTGAGAACCTGCCAGCGCAGCCGCATCATCAGAAATCCTTTATATTAAGTTCACTTGCTAGCTTGCTTGCGCGCTTACGACCGTGCACATCTTTCGGTCGTTTTTTAACCCACTTCCCGTGATCCAATCGAGCTGACATTTTGCCCACAGACTCGTTGTGCGTGACAATTTATTTTCGTGAAAATTTTTTTCAAAAATGTTACACTTTTTAGGGAAAAAAACAATTATATTTAATTACCAATTGCTTAATGGTGGCAGGCAATCATCTGACCCATAGGTGGCAGCCATCTCAAGCCAGAGGACGAGAGGAGTCTAGCCGCCACGCATATAAAGGATTTATAGTGAAAAACTTAGTTTTTACGGGTGAATTTTTTTACGTCCCGCTTCGAGGGCGCGAGCACAAAGTGAGAAACGTAGCGAACGGGGTGAACGCCGCGAAGATGGTCGATGGGTTGCGCCAAACCACGGCGGCGCTTTACGAACGCGCGGAATGGCGGGGGCTGAATGCGAGCTGACGCCTCCAGTTCCAGGTGGCGCCGCTCCGTGTCGCGAGGTCGACGTTGGGCGAGTATCGATTGGGGCGCACGTCAGCGGTTGTAGGGGTTCAGCGTAGGAGCAGTGAATTCACTCGTCCATGGCGAGTTGAATTTTGCAAATGGTTTTGGCGCCCGTTGGGTGATTGTTGTGCGTTTTGTTTGTTGACCTTTACCTTGTATCACCGGTGAGCACGGCTGGCTAAGTACGGTGCGAAAGAAATTAAACGTACAAACATACAAATGATGTTGACGGAAAGACCGCAGAGACAAACAGGATTCAGGGATTCATCTTCTTGGTTCTTTCGGTAAAGTCACGTAGAAGGGAAATAATAAAATAATTAAAATAAAACATAATAAAATAATTCTCACGACGTTTCGGCTACAACGCAAGCAGCCGAAACGTCGTGAGAATTATTTTATTATGTTTTATTTGTATTATTTTATTATTTCCCTTCTACGTGACTTTACCGAAAGAACCAAGAAGATGAATCCCTGCAGTCACGAAAGCTTTAAATCGAAAGGATTCAGGGACTTTGCGTTTATCACAAGCGAGGAGGAAATGCCGGGTACGCAGGGACCAGACGTCTATCCCCCTCCCGCCCTGTCCTGGGGTAGGGTCATGAAGGGTTCTTCACAGGGGTCCAGAGGGGGCGGTGAGGGAGACTGCGGTTGGGGGCTACGATCGGGGTTGCCAGGGGTGGGGGGGGGGGGTCCCGGCGGTAGGGGAGAAAGTTGATGGGGTGAGGTGGTGGGTGGGGGGAGGGGTGTGTCGTCTTTAGAACTTCGAGTGATTTTAGTGCTCAAGAGCTGCGCCACGGTGAGGGATGAGCAATTCGCCCAACAAACGCCGGCGATGGTAAAACGTCGACAGCGGCGTTAAACGTTAACTTTAAACGTTAAACGCCACCACCATCACCACCACCACCGCCGCGTGTTTCCTCTGCGAGCCGCGCGCCGCGCCGCGCTTGATAACGGCCGGAGCCGGGAGGCGCACGGGGCGATCGCGCGGAACAGCGCCGCCGCCCGGCGCCGAGTCCACATCGAGAGACAAATCTCACGGCGTGCAAACTACGTGCGTGCGTGCGA